>NW_027639100.1:0-97675 GCF_951799975.1 Gobius niger
GCCGGGATTTTTAATTTTGGGCAAAAAATGGTGAGTTTTCGTCGACGACTCGTCGAGTTATTCCAAAAAAACACGGATAGATGAAAAATAATAATAATAATAAGAAAAACTCTTACAATAACAATATAGCGCCGCCTGCGGCGGCCCATATTTATATCACCGGAAAGGTCTCACGTCCAGTAACCCACCCGTGAGGTTCATTGTCAAATACGAGCGCGTTGCGCTCGTATTTTACCACTTCTTTGTCAATATTTCTTAATGCGTTTTTTTTTCAGATTTTTGTGCGAGCAACAACAAATATGCCGCTTTCGCGGCAAACACCTATATCATTGGATAGGCCTTAATGCCCTGAGTCACTATAGTAGTGTTTTGGGCATTGGGAAGTGGCCATGGTCGATGACGAGCGCGTTGCGCTCGTCATCGACTACTTTCTTGTCAATGTTGCGCCTACACTTGATTTTTCACCTTTTTTCACACGAGCAGTTACAAATGTGCCGCTTTCGCGGCACACGCCTATTTCACCGGACAGGGCGTGGTGCCGGGAGTCCCCCCATTACTGTCTAATGCATGGGGAGCGCTCCGCGCTCTGTTTCTTGAGCGCTCCGCGCTCTTTTCGGGACGTGCGCTACGCGCACGTCTTTCTTCAGTGCGCTCTGCGCACTGCCGTACAATTACAATAGGCCCGAGCCCTGCCAGGCCGCTCGGGCCTAATAATAAGAATAAGAATAAGAAAAACTCTTACAATAACAATATAGCGCCGCCTGCGGCGGCCCATATTTATATCGTCGGAAAGGTCTTACGTCCAGTAACCCACCCGTGAGGTTCATTGTCAAATACGAGCGCGTTGCGCTCGTATTTTACCACTTCTTTGTCAATATTTCTTAATGCGTTTTTTTTTTCAGATTTTTGTGCGAGCAACAACAAATATGCCGCTTTCGTGGCAAACACCTATATCATTGGATAGGCCTCGATGCCCTGAGTCACTCTAGTAGTGTTTTGGGCATTGGGGAGTGGCCATGGTCGATGACGAGCGCGTTGCGCTCGTCATCGACTACTTTCTTGTCAATGTTGCGCCTTCACTGGATTTTTCACCTTTTTTCACACGAGCAGTTACAAATGTGCCGCTTTCGCGGCACACGCCAATTTCACCGGACAGGGCGTGGTGCCGGGAGTCCCCCCATTACTGTCTAATGCATGGGGAGCGCTCCGCGCTCTGTTTCTTGAGCGCTGTGCGCTCTTTTCGGGACGTGCGCTACGCGCACGTCTTTCTTCAGTGCGCTCCGCGCACTGCCGTACAATTACAATAGGCCCGAGCCCTGCCAGGCCGCTCGGGCCTAATAATAATGGAAATGATTTTTCGGCTATTATTTCTCTCCCACAAAGACATTACTCAGAGAGCCGTGGTTTTGATATGTTGTTCCCCATCACTGACAAGGTCTGTATGATTTTTTCCACACCTCCATGCCATCCCGTTTTTTTTATACGAATTTTTAAAGTCAAAACTTTGAGGGGGCGCCAGTGGGTCATTTTTGGCGATAGCGGCTGCGTGTGCACAGCATTATGTCCAGGTGGGGAATGTGCACGCGCGCCGGATTGGGTCCGTTCCAATCCGGCCAAGTCTGTGAAAGATATGAGGCTTTGAAATTTGCTGAAAATGGCCTCTCAGTTGCGGCCTTGTCATGACCACGCCCAATAATGGAACAAAATTTGAATTGATGATTTAGAAAGCCACATGGGTTGGGGACATGTTGGCCAAAATTGGAGGCTTTCCATAGAAAACTCGAGGATCAGGGACCAGAAGTTCAAGAGGTACGATTTTGAAGGTTTGAGGTTCGGGCCAAGATGGCCGACTTCCTGTAGCATTTAGGGCGGGGTCATAATATCATTTTTGACATGTCTTGACGTGGTCTATGTCCCTGGCCAATGTCACTTTTGTACGATGATTTTTTTTGCCACCGGGCTCTCATTGACTCAATGTAAACTGCGTGCTTGAGGGGGCGCCACTGAGCCATATTTTATTATTTTCTCTCGCGAACCCCACCCAAAATTAGAGCTTGCGGAGCACTACGTTTTAACCCCTGTTACTTGCGAATCGGTTCACGTTTGCTACGTGAATTCTTGCGTTTTCGTCCCCCGTTAACGGTTTTAATTAGTCCCTCGCGGGACACTGCGTGTCCGTTGCTCGGGCCTAATTATACAGAAAATTAAGCGAGATAGAAGCATGTTGTAATAGACTTTTTTGATCAGTGCGACGTGCCGAATCAGGATATCACCTTTGTTTTCACTTTCGTGCAAGTGTAATTTTGAAGGTATAGGTAGGGGGCGCTATTTTTGTGAAAATTGTACAATTATCAAGGGTAATCAGTACGATCCACAGAGGGGCTTATGTGATCCAAAGATGAGTGTGATCTGAATTTGCATGCCCTTGTGAGTTGTCGTCAAAGAGGCGCGGAAAAAGCATGTTTTTTAGCAGAGCGGTAGAGACACACCGTAACAGATATCTGAACAAAAGAGCTTGATTATTGTAGCTCTACGCCTCTAGATTGCACTCACCAAGTTCAATGTCATTTGGTCCAAAATCCTGGGAGTGACTTGAAAAAATGTCAGGCGAAGAAATGCTGGGTAAAATTTTCAATCCAATATGGCCGACTTCCGGTTTGTCAGAGGAAGTAGCTATAATGACGTTTTACGTTTGTCTTGATGTGCTCTATCACTGTACCGAATAACATAGGTTTAGGCCAAAAACTCATGCCTCCATTTGAATAGGGGTCAGACTTGAGGGGGCGCCACTGAGTTATTATGCACAGTGTGATTTTGCAGACTTCAAAATATTGAATTTTTCACCAACTTTGATCATTTAGTCAAATAAAATTGAGTTTTCGTTAATATTCAGGGGGTCAAAATTGGGGTCAAAGGCGCACCAAAATAATAATAATAATAATAATAATAATGGAAATGATTTTTCGGCTATTATTTCTCTCCCACAAAGACATTACTCAGAGAGCCGTGGTTTTGATATGTTGTTCCCCATCACTGACAAGGTCTGTATGATTTTTTCCACACCTCCATGCCATCCCGTTTTTTTTATACGAATTTTTAAAGTCAAAACTTTGAGGGGGCGCCAGTGGGTCATTTTTGGCGATAGCGGCTGCGTGTGCACAGCATTATGTCCAGGTGGGGAATGTGCACGCGCGCCGGATTGGGTCCGTTCCAATCCGGCCAAGTCTGTGAAAGATATGAGGCTTTGAAATTTGCTGAAAATGGCCTCTCAGTTGCGGCCTTGTCATGACCACGCCCAATAATGGAACAAAATTTGAATTGATGATTTAGAAAGCCACATGGGTTGGGGACATGTTGGCCAAAATTGGAGGCTTTCCATAGAAAACTCGAGGATCAGGGACCAGAAGTTCAAGAGGTACGATTTTGAAGGTTTGAGGTTCGGGCCAAGATGGCCGACTTCCTGTAGCATTTAGGGCGGGGTCATAATATCATTTTTGACATGTCTTGACGTGGTCTATGTCCCTGGCCAATGTCACTTTTGTACGATGATTTTTTTTGCCACCGGGCTCTCATTGACTCAATGTAAACTGCGTGCTTGAGGGGGCGCCACTGAGCCATATTTTATTATTTTCTCTCGCGAACCCCACCCAAAATTAGAGCTTGCGGAGCACTACGTTTTAACCCCTGTTACTTGCGAATCGGTTCACGTTTGCTACGTGAATTCTTGCGTTTTCGTCCCCCGTTAACGGTTTTAATTAGTCCCTCGCGGGACACTGCGTGTCCGTTGCTCGGGCCTAATTATACAGAAAATTAAGCGAGATAGAAGCATGTTGTAATAGACTTTTTTGATCAGTGCGACGTGCCGAATCAGGATATCACCTTTGTTTTCACTTTCGTGCAAGTGTAATTTTGAAGGTATAGGTAGGGGGCGCTATTTTTGTGAAAATTGTACAATTATCAAGGGTAATCAGTACGATCCACAGAGGGGCTTATGTGATCCAAAGATGAGTGTGATCTGAATTTGCATGCCCTTGTGAGTTGTCGTCAAAGAGGCGCGGAAAAAGCATGTTTTTTAGCAGAGCGGTAGAGACACACCGTAACAGATATCTGAACAAAAGAGCTTGATTATTGTAGCTCTACGCCTCTAGATTGCACTCACCAAGTTCAATGTCATTTGGTCCAAAATCCTGGGAGTGACTTGTAAAAATGTCAGGCGAAGAAATGCTGGGTAAAATTTTCAATCCAATATGGCCGACTTCCGGTTTGTCAGAGGAAGTAGCTATAATGACGTTTTACGTTTGTCTTGATGTGCTCTATCACTGTACCGAATAACATAGGTTTAGGCCAAAAACTCATGTCTCCATTTGAATAGGGGTCAGACTTGAGGGGGCGCCACTGAGTTATTATGCACAGTGTGATTTTGCAGACTTCAAAATATTGAATTTTTCACCAACTTTGATCATTTAGTCAAATAAAATTGAGTTTTCGTTAATATTCAGGGGGTCAAAATTGGGGTCAAAGGCGCACCAAAATAATAATAATAATAATAATAATAATGGAAATGATTTTTCGGCTATTATTTCTCTCCCACAAAGACATTACTCAGAGAGCCGTGGTTTTGATATGTTGTTCCCCATCACTGACAAGGTCTGTATGATTTTTTCCACACCTCCATGCCATCCCGTTTTTTTTATACGAATTTTTAAAGTCAAAACTTTGAGGGGGCGCCAGTGGGTCATTTTTGGCGATAGCGGCTGCGTGTGCACAGCATTATGTCCAGGTGGGGAATGTGCACGCGCGCCGGATTGGGTCCGTTCCAATCCGGCCAAGTCTGTGAAAGATATGAGGCTTTGAAATTTGCTGAAAATGGCCTCTCAGTTGCGGCCTTGTCATGACCACGCCCAATAATGGAACAAAATTTGAATTGATGATTTAGAAAGCCACATGGGTTGGGGACATGTTGGCCAAAATTGGAGGCTTTCCATAGAAAACTCGAGGATCAGGGACCAGAAGTTCAAGAGGTACGATTTTGAAGGTTTGAGGTTCGGGCCAAGATGGCCGACTTCCTGTAGCATTTAGGGCGGGGTCATAATATCATTTTTGACATGTCTTGACGTGGTCTATGTCCCTGGCCAATGTCACTTTTGTACGATGATTTTTTTTGCCACCGGGCTCTCATTGACTCAATGTAAACTGCGTGCTTGAGGGGGCGCCACTGAGCCATATTTTATTATTTTCTCTCGCGAACCCCACCCAAAATTAGAGCTTGCGGAGCACTACGTTTTAACCCCTGTTACTTGCGAATCGGTTCACGTTTGCTACGTGAATTCTTGCGTTTTCGTCCCCCGTTAACGGTTTTAATTAGTCCCTCGCGGGACACTGCGTGTCCGTTGCTCGGGCCTAATTATACAGAAAATTAAGCGAGATAGAAGCATGTTGTAATAGACTTTTTTGATCAGTGCGACGTGCCGAATCAGGATATCACCTTTGTTTTCACTTTCGTGCAAGTGTAATTTTGAAGGTATAGGTAGGGGGCGCTATTTTTGTGAAAATTGTACAATTATCAAGGGTAATCAGTACGATCCACAGAGGGGCTTATGTGATCCAAAGATGAGTGTGATCTGAATTTGCATGCCCTTGTGAGTTGTCGTCAAAGAGGCGCGGAAAAAGCATGTTTTTTAGCAGAGCGGTAGAGACACACCGTAACAGATATCTGAACAAAAGAGCTTGATTATTGTAGCTCTACGCCTCTAGATTGCACTCACCAAGTTCAATGTCATTTGGTCCAAAATCCTGGGAGTGACTTGAAAAAATGTCAGGCGAAGAAATGCTGGGTAAAATTTTCAATCCAATATGGCCGACTTCCGGTTTGTCAGAGGAAGTAGCTATAATGACGTTTTACGTTTGTCTTGATGTGCTCTATCACTGTACCGAATAACATAGGTTTAGGCCAAAAACTCATGCCTCCATTTGAATAGGGGTCAGACTTGAGGGGGCGCCACTGAGTTATTATGCACAGTGTGATTTTGCAGACTTCAAAATATTGAATTTTTCACCAACTTTGATCATTTAGTCAAATAAAATTGAGTTTTCGTTAATATTCAGGGGGTCAAAATTGGGGTCAAAGGCGCACCAAAATAATAATAATAATAATAATAATAATGGAAATGATTTTTCGGCTATTATTTCTCTCCCACAAAGACATTACTCAGAGAGCCGTGGTTTTGATATGTTGTTCCCCATCACTGACAAGGTCTGTATGATTTTTTCCACACCTCCATGCCATCCCGTTTTTTTTATACGAATTTTTAAAGTCAAAACTTTGAGGGGGCGCCAGTGGGTCATTTTTGGCGATAGCGGCTGCGTGTGCACAGCATTATGTCCAGGTGGGGAATGTGCACGCGCGCCGGATTGGGTCCGTTCCAATCCGGCCAAGTCTGTGAAAGATATGAGGCTTTGAAATTTGCTGAAAATGGCCTCTCAGTTGCGGCCTTGTCATGACCACGCCCAATAATGGAACAAAATTTGAATTGATGATTTAGAAAGCCACATGGGTTGGGGACATGTTGGCCAAAATTGGAGGCTTTCCATAGAAAACTCGAGGATCAGGGACCAGAAGTTCAAGAGGTACGATTTTGAAGGTTTGAGGTTCGGGCCAAGATGGCCGACTTCCTGTAGCATTTAGGGCGGGGTCATAATATCATTTTTGACATGTCTTGACGTGGTCTATGTCCCTGGCCAATGTCACTTTTGTACGATGATTTTTTTTGCCACCGGGCTCTCATTGACTCAATGTAAACTGCGTGCTTGAGGGGGCGCCACTGAGCCATATTTTATTATTTTCTCTCGCGAACCCCACCCAAAATTAGAGCTTGCGGAGCACTACGTTTTAACCCCTGTTACTTGCGAATCGGTTCACGTTTGCTACGTGAATTCTTGCGTTTTCGTCCCCCGTTAACGGTTTTAATTAGTCCCTCGCGGGACACTGCGTGTCCGTTGCTCGGGCCTAATTATACAGAAAATTAAGCGAGATAGAAGCATGTTGTAATAGACTTTTTTGATCAGTGCGACGTGCCGAATCAGGATATCACCTTTGTTTTCACTTTCGTGCAAGTGTAATTTTGAAGGTATAGGTAGGGGGCGCTATTTTTGTGAAAATTGTACAATTATCAAGGGTAATCAGTACGATCCACAGAGGGGCTTATGTGATCCAAAGATGAGTGTGATCTGAATTTGCATGCCCTTGTGAGTTGTCGTCAAAGAGGCGCGGAAAAAGCATGTTTTTTAGCAGAGCGGTAGAGACACACCGTAACAGATATCTGAACAAAAGAGCTTGATTATTGTAGCTCTACGCCTCTAGATTGCACTCACCAAGTTCAATGTCATTTGGTCCAAAATCCTGGGAGTGACTTGAAAAAATGTCAGGCGAAGAAATGCTGGGTAAAATTTTCAATCCAATATGGCCGACTTCCGGTTTGTCAGAGGAAGTAGCTATAATGACGTTTTACGTTTGTCTTGATGTGCTCTATCACTGTACCGAATAACATAGGTTTAGGCCAAAAACTCATGCCTCCATTTGAATAGGGGTCAGACTTGAGGGGGCGCCACTGAGTTATTATGCACAGTGTGATTTTGCAGACTTCAAAATATTGAATTTTTCACCAACTTTGATCATTTAGTCAAATAAAATTGAGTTTTCGTTAATATTCAGGGGGTCAAAATTGGGGTCAAAGGCGCACCAAAATAATAATAATAATAATAATAATAATGGAAATGATTTTTCGGCTATTATTTCTCTCCCACAAAGACATTACTCAGAGAGCCGTGGTTTTGATATGTTGTTCCCCATCACTGACAAGGTCTGTATGATTTTTTCCACACCTCCATGCCATCCCGTTTTTTTTATACGAATTTTTAAAGTCAAAACTTTGAGGGGGCGCCAGTGGGTCATTTTTGGCGATAGCGGCTGCGTGTGCACAGCATTATGTCCAGGTGGGGAATGTGCACGCGCGCCGGATTGGGTCCGTTCCAATCCGGCCAAGTCTGTGAAAGATATGAGGCTTTGAAATTTGCTGAAAATGGCCTCTCAGTTGCGGCCTTGTCATGACCACGCCCAATAATGGAACAAAATTTGAATTGATGATTTAGAAAGCCACATGGGTTGGGGACATGTTGGCCAAAATTGGAGGCTTTCCATAGAAAACTCGAGGATCAGGGACCAGAAGTTCAAGAGGTACGATTTTGAAGGTTTGAGGTTCGGGCCAAGATGGCCGACTTCCTGTAGCATTTAGGGCGGGGTCATAATATCATTTTTGACATGTCTTGACGTGGTCTATGTCCCTGGCCAATGTCACTTTTGTACGATGATTTTTTTTGCCACCGGGCTCTCATTGACTCAATGTAAACTGCGTGCTTGAGGGGGCGCCACTGAGCCATATTTTATTATTTTCTCTCGCGAACCCCACCCAAAATTAGAGCTTGCGGAGCACTACGTTTTAACCCCTGTTACTTGCGAATCGGTTCACGTTTGCTACGTGAATTCTTGCGTTTTCGTCCCCCGTTAACGGTTTTAATTAGTCCCTCGCGGGACACTGCGTGTCCGTTGCTCGGGCCTAATTATACAGAAAATTAAGCGAGATAGAAGCATGTTGTAATAGACTTTTTTGATCAGTGCGACGTGCCGAATCAGGATATCACCTTTGTTTTCACTTTCGTGCAAGTGTAATTTTGAAGGTATAGGTAGGGGGCGCTATTTTTGTGAAAATTGTACAATTATCAAGGGTAATCAGTACGATCCACAGAGGGGCTTATGTGATCCAAAGATGAGTGTGATCTGAATTTGCATGCCCTTGTGAGTTGTCGTCAAAGAGGCGCGGAAAAAGCATGTTTTTTAGCAGAGCGGTAGAGACACACCGTAACAGATATCTGAACAAAAGAGCTTGATTATTGTAGCTCTACGCCTCTAGATTGCACTCACCAAGTTCAATGTCATTTGGTCCAAAATCCTGGGAGTGACTTGAAAAAATGTCAGGCGAAGAAATGCTGGGTAAAATTTTCAATCCAATATGGCCGACTTCCGGTTTGTCAGAGGAAGTAGCTATAATGACGTTTTACGTTTGTCTTGATGTGCTCTATCACTGTACCGAATAACATAGGTTTAGGCCAAAAACTCATGCCTCCATTTGAATAGGGGTCAGACTTGAGGGGGCGCCACTGAGTTATTATGCACAGTGTGATTTTGCAGACTTCAAAATATTGAATTTTTCACCAACTTTGATCATTTAGTCAAATAAAATTGAGTTTTCGTTAATATTCAGGGGGTCAAAATTGGGGTCAAAGGCGCACCAAAATAATAATAATAATAATAATAATAATGGAAATGATTTTTCGGCTATTATTTCTCTCCCACAAAGACATTACTCAGAGAGCCGTGGTTTTGATATGTTGTTCCCCATCACTGACAAGGTCTGTATGATTTTTTCCACACCTCCATGCCATCCCGTTTTTTTTATACGAATTTTTAAAGTCAAAACTTTGAGGGGGCGCCAGTGGGTCATTTTTGGCGATAGCGGCTGCGTGTGCACAGCATTATGTCCAGGTGGGGAATGTGCACGCGCGCCGGATTGGGTCCGTTCCAATCCGGCCAAGTCTGTGAAAGATATGAGGCTTTGAAATTTGCTGAAAATGGCCTCTCAGTTGCGGCCTTGTCATGACCACGCCCAATAATGGAACAAAATTTGAATTGATGATTTAGAAAGCCACATGGGTTGGGGACATGTTGGCCAAAATTGGAGGCTTTCCATAGAAAACTCGAGGATCAGGGACCAGAAGTTCAAGAGGTACGATTTTGAAGGTTTGAGGTTCGGGCCAAGATGGCCGACTTCCTGTAGCATTTAGGGCGGGGTCATAATATCATTTTTGACATGTCTTGACGTGGTCTATGTCCCTGGCCAATGTCACTTTTGTACGATGATTTTTTTTGCCACCGGGCTCTCATTGACTCAATGTAAACTGCGTGCTTGAGGGGGCGCCACTGAGCCATATTTTATTATTTTCTCTCGCGAACCCCACCCAAAATTAGAGCTTGCGGAGCACTACGTTTTAACCCCTGTTACTTGCGAATCGGTTCACGTTTGCTACGTGAATTCTTGCGTTTTCGTCCCCCGTTAACGGTTTTAATTAGTCCCTCGCGGGACACTGCGTGTCCGTTGCTCGGGCCTAATTATACAGAAAATTAAGCGAGATAGAAGCATGTTGTAATAGACTTTTTTGATCAGTGCGACGTGCCGAATCAGGATATCACCTTTGTTTTCACTTTCGTGCAAGTGTAATTTTGAAGGTATAGGTAGGGGGCGCTATTTTTGTGAAAATTGTACAATTATCAAGGGTAATCAGTACGATCCACAGAGGGGCTTATGTGATCCAAAGATGAGTGTGATCTGAATTTGCATGCCCTTGTGAGTTGTCGTCAAAGAGGCGCGGAAAAAGCATGTTTTTTAGCAGAGCGGTAGAGACACACCGTAACAGATATCTGAACAAAAGAGCTTGATTATTGTAGCTCTACGCCTCTAGATTGCACTCACCAAGTTCAATGTCATTTGGTCCAAAATCCTGGGAGTGACTTGTAAAAATGTCAGGCGAAGAAATGCTGGGTAAAATTTTCAATCCAATATGGCCGACTTCCGGTTTGTCAGAGGAAGTAGCTATAATGACGTTTTACGTTTGTCTTGATGTGCTCTATCACTGTACCGAATAACATAGGTTTAGGCCAAAAACTCATGCCTCCATTTGAATAGGGGTCAGACTTGAGGGGGCGCCACTGAGTTATTATGCACAGTGTGATTTTGCAGACTTCAAAATATTGAATTTTTCACCAACTTTGATCATTTAGTCAAATAAAATTGAGTTTTCGTTAATATTCAGGGGGTCAAAATTGGGGTCAAAGGCGCACCAAAATAATAATAATAATAATAATAATAATGGAAATGATTTTTCGGCTATTATTTCTCTCCCACAAAGACATTACTCAGAGAGCCGTGGTTTTGATATGTTGTTCCCCATCACTGACAAGGTCTGTATGATTTTTTCCACACCTCCATGCCATCCCGTTTTTTTTATACGAATTTTTAAAGTCAAAACTTTGAGGGGGCGCCAGTGGGTCATTTTTGGCGATAGCGGCTGCGTGTGCACAGCATTATGTCCAGGTGGGGAATGTGCACGCGCGCCGGATTGGGTCCGTTCCAATCCGGCCAAGTCTGTGAAAGATATGAGGCTTTGAAATTTGCTGAAAATGGCCTCTCAGTTGCGGCCTTGTCATGACCACGCCCAATAATGGAACAAAATTTGAATTGATGATTTAGAAAGCCACATGGGTTGGGGACATGTTGGCCAAAATTGGAGGCTTTCCATAGAAAACTCGAGGATCAGGGACCAGAAGTTCAAGAGGTACGATTTTGAAGGTTTGAGGTTCGGGCCAAGATGGCCGACTTCCTGTAGCATTTAGGGCGGGGTCATAATATCATTTTTGACATGTCTTGACGTGGTCTATGTCCCTGGCCAATGTCACTTTTGTACGATGATTTTTTTTGCCACCGGGCTCTCATTGACTCAATGTAAACTGCGTGCTTGAGGGGGCGCCACTGAGCCATATTTTATTATTTTCTCTCGCGAACCCCACCCAAAATTAGAGCTTGCGGAGCACTACGTTTTAACCCCTGTTACTTGCGAATCGGTTCACGTTTGCTACGTGAATTCTTGCGTTTTCGTCCCCCGTTAACGGTTTTAATTAGTCCCTCGCGGGACACTGCGTGTCCGTTGCTCGGGCCTAATTATACAGAAAATTAAGCGAGATAGAAGCATGTTGTAATAGACTTTTTTGATCAGTGCGACGTGCCGAATCAGGATATCACCTTTGTTTTCACTTTCGTGCAAGTGTAATTTTGAAGGTATAGGTAGGGGGCGCTATTTTTGTGAAAATTGTACAATTATCAAGGGTAATCAGTACGATCCACAGAGGGGCTTATGTGATCCAAAGATGAGTGTGATCTGAATTTGCATGCCCTTGTGAGTTGTCGTCAAAGAGGCGCGGAAAAAGCATGTTTTTTAGCAGAGCGGTAGAGACACACCGTAACAGATATCTGAACAAAAGAGCTTGATTATTGTAGCTCTACGCCTCTAGATTGCACTCACCAAGTTCAATGTCATTTGGTCCAAAATCCTGGGAGTGACTTGAAAAAATGTCAGGCGAAGAAATGCTGGGTAAAATTTTCAATCCAATATGGCCGACTTCCGGTTTGTCAGAGGAAGTAGCTATAATGACGTTTTACGTTTGTCTTGATGTGCTCTATCACTGTACCGAATAACATAGGTTTAGGCCAAAAACTCATGCCTCCATTTGAATAGGGGTCAGACTTGAGGGGGCGCCACTGAGTTATTATGCACAGTGTGATTTTGCAGACTTCAAAATATTGAATTTTTCACCAACTTTGATCATTTAGTCAAATAAAATTGAGTTTTCGTTAATATTCAGGGGGTCAAAATTGGGGTCAAAGGCGCACCAAAATAATAATAATAATAATAATAATAATGGAAATGATTTTTCGGCTATTATTTCTCTCCCACAAAGACATTACTCAGAGAGCCGTGGTTTTGATATGTTGTTCCCCATCACTGACAAGGTCTGTATGATTTTTTCCACACCTCCATGCCATCCCGTTTTTTTTATACGAATTTTTAAAGTCAAAACTTTGAGGGGGCGCCAGTGGGTCATTTTTGGCGATAGCGGCTGCGTGTGCACAGCATTATGTCCAGGTGGGGAATGTGCACGCGCGCCGGATTGGGTCCGTTCCAATCCGGCCAAGTCTGTGAAAGATATGAGGCTTTGAAATTTGCTGAAAATGGCCTCTC
Organism: Gobius niger; assembly: GCF_951799975.1. Lineage (NCBI taxonomy): Eukaryota > Metazoa > Chordata > Actinopteri > Gobiiformes > Gobiidae > Gobius > Gobius niger. Next base: position 12,907 of record NW_027639100.1, read on the forward strand.
AGTTGCGGCCTTGTCATGACCACGCCCAATAATGGAACAAAATTTGAATTGATGATTTAGAAAGCCACATGGGTTGGGGACATGTTGGCCAAAATTGGAGGCTTTCCATAGAAAACTCGAGGATCAGGGACCAGAAGTTCAAGAGGTACGATTTTGAAGGTTTGAGGTTCGGGCCAAGATGGCCGACTTCCTGTAGCATTTAGGGCGGGGTCATAATATCATTTTTGACATGTCTTGACGTGGTCTATGTCCCTGGCCAATGTCACTTTTGTACGATGATTTTTTTTGCCACCGGGCTCTCATTGACTCAATGTAAACTGCGTGCTTGAGGGGGCGCCACTGAGCCATATTTTATTATTTTCTCTCGCGAACCCCACCCAAAATTAGAGCTTGCGGAGCACTACGTTTTAACCCCTGTTACTTGCGAATCGGTTCACGTTTGCTACGTGAATTCTTGCGTTTTCGTCCCCCGTTAACGGTTTTAATTAGTCCCTCGCGGGACACTGCGTGTCCGTTGCTCGGGCCTAATTATACAGAAAATTAAGCGAGATAGAAGCATGTTGTAATAGACTTTTTTGATCAGTGCGACGTGCCGAATCAGGATATCACCTTTGTTTTCACTTTCGTGCAAGTGTAATTTTGAAGGTATAGGTAGGGGGCGCTATTTTTGTGAAAATTGTACAATTATCAAGGGTAATCAGTACGATCCACAGAGGGGCTTATGTGATCCAAAGATGAGTGTGATCTGAATTTGCATGCCCTTGTGAGTTGTCGTCAAAGAGGCGCGGAAAAAGCATGTTTTTTAGCAGAGCGGTAGAGACACACCGTAACAGATATCTGAACAAAAGAGCTTGATTATTGTAGCTCTACGCCTCTAGATTGCACTCACCAAGTTCAATGTCATTTGGTCCAAAATCCTGGGAGTGACTTGAAAAAATGTCAGGCGAAGAAATGCTGGGTAAAATTTTCAATCCAATATGGCCGACTTCCGGTTTGTCAGAGGAAGTAGCTATAATGACGTTTTACGTTTGTCTTGATGTGCTCTATCACTGTACCGAATAACATAGGTTTAGGCCAAAAACTCATGCCTCCATTTGAATAGGGGTCAGACTTGAGGGGGCGCCACTGAGTTATTATGCACAGTGTGATTTTGCAGACTTCAAAATATTGAATTTTTCACCAACTTTGATCATTTAGTCAAATAAAATTGAGTTTTCGTTAATATTCAGGGGGTCAAAATTGGGGTCAAAGGCGCACCAAAATAATAATAATAATAATAATAATAATGGAAATGATTTTTCGGCTATTATTTCTCTCCCACAAAGACATTACTCAGAGAGCCGTGGTTTTGATATGTTGTTCCCCATCACTGACAAGGTCTGTATGATTTTTTCCACACCTCCATGCCATCCCGTTTTTTTTATACGAATTTTTAAAGTCAAAACTTTGAGGGGGCGCCAGTGGGTCATTTTTGGCGATAGCGGCTGCGTGTGCACAGCATTATGTCCAGGTGGGGAATGTGCACGCGCGCCGGATTGGGTCCGTTCCAATCCGGCCAAGTCTGTGAAAGATATGAGGCTTTGAAATTTGCTGAAAATGGCCTCTCAGTTGCGGCCTTGTCATGACCACGCCCAATAATGGAACAAAATTTGAATTGATGATTTAGAAAGCCACATGGGTTGGGGACATGTTGGCCAAAATTGGAGGCTTTCCATAGAAAACTCGAGGATCAGGGACCAGAAGTTCAAGAGGTACGATTTTGAAGGTTTGAGGTTCGGGCCAAGATGGCCGACTTCCTGTAGCATTTAGGGCGGGGTCATAATATCATTTTTGACATGTCTTGACGTGGTCTATGTCCCTGGCCAATGTCACTTTTGTACGATGATTTTTTTTGCCACCGGGCTCTCATTGACTCAATGTAAACTGCATGCTTGAGGGGGCGCCACTGAGCCATATTTTATTATTTTCTCTCGCGAACCCCACCCAAAATTAGAGCTTGCGGAGCACTACGTTTTAACCCCTGTTACTTGCGAATCGGTTCACGTTTGCTACGTGAATTCTTGCGTTTTCGTCCCCCGTTAACGGTTTTAATTAGTCCCTCGCGGGACACTGCGTGTCCGTTGCTCGGGCCTAATTATACAGAAAATTAAGCGAGATAGAAGCATGTTGTAATAGACTTTTTTGATCAGTGCGACGTGCCGAATCAGGATATCACCTTTGTTTTCACTTTCGTGCAAGTGTAATTTTGAAGGTATAGGTAGGGGGCGCTATTTTTGTGAAAATTGTACAATTATCAAGGGTAATCAGTACGATCCACAGAGGGGCTTATGTGATCCAAAGATGAGTGTGATCTGAATTTGCATGCCCTTGTGAGTTGTCGTCAAAGAGGCGCGGAAAAAGCATGTTTTTTAGCAGAGCGGTAGAGACACACCGTAACAGATATCTGAACAAAAGAGCTTGATTATTGTAGCTCTACGCCTCTAGATTGCACTCACCAAGTTCAATGTCATTTGGTCCAAAATCCTGGGAGTGACTTGTAAAAATGTCAGGCGAAGAAATGCTGGGTAAAATTTTCAATCCAATATGGCCGACTTCCGGTTTGTCAGAGGAAGTAGCTATAATGACGTTTTACGTTTGTCTTGATGTGCTCTATCACTGTACCGAATAACATAGGTTTAGGCCAAAAACTCATGCCTCCATTTGAATAGGGGTCAGACTTGAGGGGGCGCCACTGAGTTATTATGCACAGTGTGATTTTGCAGACTTCAAAATATTGAATTTTTCACCAACTTTGATCATTTAGTCAAATAAAATTGAGTTTTCGTTAATATTCAGGGGGTCAAAATTGGGGTCAAAGGCGCACCAAAATAATAATAATAATAATAATAATAATGGAAATGATTTTTCGGCTATTATTTCTCTCCCACAAAGACATTACTCAGAGAGCCGTGGTTTTGATATGTTGTTCCCCATCACTGACAAGGTCTGTATGATTTTTTCCACACCTCCATGCCATCCCGTTTTTTTTATACGAATTTTTAAAGTCAAAACTTTGAGGGGGCGCCAGTGGGTCATTTTTGGCGATAGCGGCTGCGTGTGCACAGCATTATGTCCAGGTGGGGAATGTGCACGCGCGCCGGATTGGGTCCGTTCCAATCCGGCCAAGTCTGTGAAAGATATGAGGCTTTGAAATTTGCTGAAAATGGCCTCTCAGTTGCGGCCTTGTCATGACCACGCCCAATAATGGAACAAAATTTGAATTGATGATTTAGAAAGCCACATGGGTTGGGGACATGTTGGCCAAAATTGGAGGCTTTCCATAGAAAACTCGAGGATCAGGGACCAGAAGTTCAAGAGGTACGATTTTGAAGGTTTGAGGTTCGGGCCAAGATGGCCGACTTCCTGTAGCATTTAGGGCGGGGTCATAATATCATTTTTGACATGTCTTGACGTGGTCTATGTCCCTGGCCAATGTCACTTTTGTACGATGATTTTTTTTGCCACCGGGCTCTCATTGACTCAATGTAAACTGCGTGCTTGAGGGGGCGCCACTGAGCCATATTTTATTATTTTCTCTCGCGAACCCCACCCAAAATTAGAGCTTGCGGAGCACTACGTTTTAACCCCTGTTACTTGCGAATCGGTTCACGTTTGCTACGTGAATTCTTGCGTTTTCGTCCCCCGTTAACGGTTTTAATTAGTCCCTCGCGGGACACTGCGTGTCCGTTGCTCGGGCCTAATTATACAGAAAATTAAGCGAGATAGAAGCATGTTGTAATAGACTTTTTTGATCAGTGCGACGTGCCGAATCAGGATATCACCTTTGTTTTCACTTTCGTGCAAGTGTAATTTTGAAGGTATAGGTAGGGGGCGCTATTTTTGTGAAAATTGTACAATTATCAAGGGTAATCAGTACGATCCACAGAGGGGCTTATGTGATCCAAAGATGAGTGTGATCTGAATTTGCATGCCCTTGTGAGTTGTCGTCAAAGAGGCGCGGAAAAAGCATGTTTTTTAGCAGAGCGGTAGAGACACACCGTAACAGATATCTGAACAAAAGAGCTTGATTATTGTAGCTCTACGCCTCTAGATTGCACTCACCAAGTTCAATGTCATTTGGTCCAAAATCCTGGGAGTGACTTGAAAAAATGTCAGGCGAAGAAATGCTGGGTAAAATTTTCAATCCAATATGGCCGACTTCCGGTTTGTCAGAGGAAGTAGCTATAATGACGTTTTACGTTTGTCTTGATGTGCTCTATCACTGTACCGAATAACATAGGTTTAGGCCAAAAACTCATGCCTCCATTTGAATAGGGGTCAGACTTGAGGGGGCGCCACTGAGTTATTATGCACAGTGTGATTTTGCAGACTTCAAAATATTGAATTTTTCACCAACTTTGATCATTTAGTCAAATAAAATTGAGTTTTCGTTAATATTCAGGGGGTCAAAATTGGGGTCAAAGGCGCACCAAAATAATAATAATAATAATAATAATAATGGAAATGATTTTTCGGCTATTATTTCTCTCCCACAAAGACATTACTCAGAGAGCCGTGGTTTTGATATGTTGTTCCCCATCACTGACAAGGTCTGTATGATTTTTTCCACACCTCCATGCCATCCCGTTTTTTTTATACGAATTTTTAAAGTCAAAACTTTGAGGGGGCGCCAGTGGGTCATTTTTGGCGATAGCGGCTGCGTGTGCACAGCATTATGTCCAGGTGGGGAATGTGCACGCGCGCCGGATTGGGTCCGTTCCAATCCGGCCAAGTCTGTGAAAGATATGAGGCTTTGAAATTTGCTGAAAATGGCCTCTCAGTTGCGGCCTTGTCATGACCACGCCCAATAATGGAACAAAATTTGAATTGATGATTTAGAAAGCCACATGGGTTGGGGACATGTTGGCCAAAATTGGAGGCTTTCCATAGAAAACTCGAGGATCAGGGACCAGAAGTTCAAGAGGTACGATTTTGAAGGTTTGAGGTTCGGGCCAAGATGGCCGACTTCCTGTAGCATTTAGGGCGGGGTCATAATATCATTTTTGACATGTCTTGACGTGGTCTATGTCCCTGGCCAATGTCACTTTTGTACGATGATTTTTTTTGCCACCGGGCTCTCATTGACTCAATGTAAACTGCGTGCTTGAGGGGGCGCCACTGAGCCATATTTTATTATTTTCTCTCGCGAACCCCACCCAAAATTAGAGCTTGCGGAGCACTACGTTTTAACCCCTGTTACTTGCGAATCGGTTCACGTTTGCTACGTGAATTCTTGCGTTTTCGTCCCCCGTTAACGGTTTTAATTAGTCCCTCGCGGGACACTGCGTGTCCGTTGCTCGGGCCTAATTATACAGAAAATTAAGCGAGATAGAAGCATGTTGTAATAGACTTTTTTGATCAGTGCGACGTGCCGAATCAGGATATCACCTTTGTTTTCACTTTCGTGCAAGTGTAATTTTGAAGGTATAGGTAGGGGGCGCTATTTTTGTGAAAATTGTACAATTATCAAGGGTAATCAGTACGATCCACAGAGGGGCTTATGTGATCCAAAGATGAGTGTGATCTGAATTTGCATGCCCTTGTGAGTTGTCGTCAAAGAGGCGCGGAAAAAGCATGTTTTTTAGCAGAGCGGTAGAGACACACCGTAACAGATATCTGAACAAAAGAGCTTGATTATTGTAGCTCTACGCCTCTAGATTGCACTCACCAAGTTCAATGTCATTTGGTCCAAAATCCTGGGAGTGACTTGAAAAAATGTCAGGCGAAGAAATGCTGGGTAAAATTTTCAATCCAATATGGCCGACTTCCGGTTTGTCAGAGGAAGTAGCTATAATGACGTTTTACGTTTGTCTTGATGTGCTCTATCACTGTACCGAATAACATAGGTTTAGGCCAAAAACTCATGCCTCCATTTGAATAGGGGTCAGACTTGAGGGGGCGCCACTGAGTTATTATGCACAGTGTGATTTTGCAGACTTCAAAATATTGAATTTTTCACCAACTTTGATCATTTAGTCAAATAAAATTGAGTTTTCGTTAATATTCAGGGGGTCAAAATTGGGGTCAAAGGCGCACCAAAATAATAATAATAATAATAATAATAATGGAAATGATTTTTCGGCTATTATTTCTCTCCCACAAAGACATTACTCAGAGAGCCGTGGTTTTGATATGTTGTTCCCCATCACTGACAAGGTCTGTATGATTTTTTCCACACCTCCATGCCATCCCGTTTTTTTTATACGAATTTTTAAAGTCAAAACTTTGAGGGGGCGCCAGTGGGTCATTTTTGGCGATAGCGGCTGCGTGTGCACAGCATTATGTCCAGGTGGGGAATGTGCACGCGCGCCGGATTGGGTCCGTTCCAATCCGGCCAAGTCTGTGAAAGATATGAGGCTTTGAAATTTGCTGAAAATGGCCTCTCAGTTGCGGCCTTGTCATGACCACGCCCAATAATGGAACAAAATTTGAATTGATGATTTAGAAAGCCACATGGGTTGGGGACATGTTGGCCAAAATTGGAGGCTTTCCATAGAAAACTCGAGGATCAGGGACCAGAAGTTCAAGAGGTACGATTTTGAAGGTTTGAGGTTCGGGCCAAGATGGCCGACTTCCTGTAGCATTTAGGGCGGGGTCATAATATCATTTTTGACATGTCTTGACGTGGTCTATGTCCCTGGCCAATGTCACTTTTGTACGATGATTTTTTTTGCCACCGGGCTCTCATTGACTCAATGTAAACTGCGTGCTTGAGGGGGCGCCACTGAGCCATATTTTATTATTTTCTCTCGCGAACCCCACCCAAAATTAGAGCTTGCGGAGCACTACGTTTTAACCCCTGTTACTTGCGAATCGGTTCACGTTTGCTACGTGAATTCTTGCGTTTTCGTCCCCCGTTAACGGTTTTAATTAGTCCCTCGCGGGACACTGCGTGTCCGTTGCTCGGGCCTAATTATACAGAAAATTAAGCGAGATAGAAGCATGTTGTAATAGACTTTTTTGATCAGTGCGACGTGCCGAATCAGGATATCACCTTTGTTTTCACTTTCGTGCAAGTGTAATTTTGAAGGTATAGGTAGGGGGCGCTATTTTTGTGAAAATTGTACAATTATCAAGGGTAATCAGTACGATCCACAGAGGGGCTTATGTGATCCAAAGATGAGTGTGATCTGAATTTGCATGCCCTTGTGAGTTGTCGTCAAAGAGGCGCGGAAAAAGCATGTTTTTTAGCAGAGCGGTAGAGACACACCGTAACAGATATCTGAACAAAAGAGCTTGATTATTGTAGCTCTACGCCTCTAGATTGCACTCACCAAGTTCAATGTCATTTGGTCCAAAATCCTGGGAGTGACTTGAAAAAATGTCAGGCGAAGAAATGCTGGGTAAAATTTTCAATCCAATATGGCCGACTTCCGGTTTGTCAGAGGAAGTAGCTATAATGACGTTTTACGTTTGTCTTGATGTGCTCTATCACTGTACCGAATAACATAGGTTTAGGCCAAAAACTCATGCCTCCATTTGAATAGGGGTCAGACTTGAGGGGGCGCCACTGAGTTATTATGCACAGTGTGATTTTGCAGACTTCAAAATATTGAATTTTTCACCAACTTTGATCATTTAGTCAAATAAAATTGAGTTTTCGTTAATATTCAGGGGGTCAAAATTGGGGTCAAAGGCGCACCAAAATAATAATAATAATAATAATAATAATGGAAATGATTTTTCGGCTATTATTTCTCTCCCACAAAGACATTACTCAGAGAGCCGTGGTTTTGATATGTTGTTCCCCATCACTGACAAGGTCTGTATGATTTTTTCCACACCTCCATGCCATCCCGTTTTTTTTATACGAATTTTTAAAGTCAAAACTTTGAGGGGGCGCCAGTGGGTCATTTTTGGCGATAGCGGCTGCGTGTGCACAGCATTATGTCCAGGTGGGGAATGTGCACGCGCGCCGGATTGGGTCCGTTCCAATCCGGCCAAGTCTGTGAAAGATATGAGGCTTTGAAATTTGCTGAAAATGGCCTCTCAGTTGCGGCCTTGTCATGACCACGCCCAATAATGGAACAAAATTTGAATTGATGATTTAGAAAGCCACATGGGTTGGGGACATGTTGGCCAAAATTGGAGGCTTTCCATAGAAAACTCGAGGATCAGGGACCAGAAGTTCAAGAGGTACGATTTTGAAGGTTTGAGGTTCGGGCCAAGATGGCCGACTTCCTGTAGCATTTAGGGCGGGGTCATAATATCATTTTTGACATGTCTTGACGTGGTCTATGTCCCTGGCCAATGTCACTTTTGTACGATGATTTTTTTTGCCACCGGGCTCTCATTGACTCAATGTAAACTGCGTGCTTGAGGGGGCGCCACTGAGCCATATTTTATTATTTTCTCTCGCGAACCCCACCCAAAATTAGAGCTTGCGGAGCACTACGTTTTAACCCCTGTTACTTGCGAATCGGTTCACGTTTGCTACGTGAATTCTTGCGTTTTCGTCCCCCGTTAACGGTTTTAATTAGTCCCTCGCGGGACACTGCGTGTCCGTTGCTCGGGCCTAATTATACAGAAAATTAAGCGAGATAGAAGCATGTTGTAATAGACTTTTTTGATCAGTGCGACGTGCCGAATCAGGATATCACCTTTGTTTTCACTTTCGTGCAAGTGTAATTTTGAAGGTATAGGTAGGGGGCGCTATTTTTGTGAAAATTGTACAATTATCAAGGGTAATCAGTACGATCCACAGAGGGGCTTATGTGATCCAAAGATGAGTGTGATCTGAATTTGCATGCCCTTGTGAGTTGTCGTCAAAGAGGCGCGGAAAAAGCATGTTTTTTAGCAGAGCGGTAGAGACACACCGTAACAGATATCTGAACAAAAGAGCTTGATTATTGTAGCTCTACGCCTCTAGATTGCACTCACCAAGTTCAATGTCATTTGGTCCAAAATCCTGGGAGTGACTTGTAAAAATGTCAGGCGAAGAAATGCTGGGTAAAATTTTCAATCCAATATGGCCGACTTCCGGTTTGTCAGAGGAAGTAGCTATAATGACGTTTTACGTTTGTCTTGATGTGCTCTATCACTGTACCGAATAACATAGGTTTAGGCCAAAAACTCATGCCTCCATTTGAATAGGGGTCAGACTTGAGGGGGCGCCACTGAGTTATTATGCACAGTGTGATTTTGCAGACTTCAAAATATTGAATTTTTCACCAACTTTGATCATTTAGTCAAATAAAATTGAGTTTTCGTTAATATTCAGGGGGTCAAAATTGGGGTCAAAGGCGCACCAAAATAATAATAATAATAATAATAATAATGGAAATGATTTTTCGGCTATTATTTCTCTCCCACAAAGACATTACTCAGAGAGCCGTGGTTTTGATATGTTGTTCCCCATCACTGACAAGGTCTGTATGATTTTTTCCACACCTCCATGCCATCCCGTTTTTTTTATACGAATTTTTAAAGTCAAAACTTTGAGGGGGCGCCAGTGGGTCATTTTTGGCGATAGCGGCTGCGTGTGCACAGCATTATGTCCAGGTGGGGAATGTGCACGCGCGCCGGATTGGGTCCGTTCCAATCCGGCCAAGTCTGTGAAAGATATGAGGCTTTGAAATTTGCTGAAAATGGCCTCTCAGTTGCGGCCTTGTCATGACCACGCCCAATAATGGAACAAAATTTGAATTGATGATTTAGAAAGCCACATGGGTTGGGGACATGTTGGCCAAAATTGGAGGCTTTCCATAGAAAACTCGAGGATCAGGGACCAGAAGTTCAAGAGGTACGATTTTGAAGGTTTGAGGTTCGGGCCAAGATGGCCGACTTCCTGTAGCATTTAGGGCGGGGTCATAATATCATTTTTGACATGTCTTGACGTGGTCTATGTCCCTGGCCAATGTCACTTTTGTACGATGATTTTTTTTGCCACCGGGCTCTCATTGACTCAATGTAAACTGCGTGCTTGAGGGGGCGCCACTGAGCCATATTTTATTATTTTCTCTCGCGAACCCCACCCAAAATTAGAGCTTGCGGAGCACTACGTTTTAACCCCTGTTACTTGCGAATCGGTTCACGTTTGCTACGTGAATTCTTGCGTTTTCGTCCCCCGTTAACGGTTTTAATTAGTCCCTCGCGGGACACTGCGTGTCCGTTGCTCGGGCCTAATTATACAGAAAATTAAGCGAGATAGAAGCATGTTGTAATAGACTTTTTTGATCAGTGCGACGTGCCGAATCAGGATATCACCTTTGTTTTCACTTTCGTGCAAGTGTAATTTTGAAGGTATAGGTAGGGGGCGCTATTTTTGTGAAAATTGTACAATTATCAAGGGTAATCAGTACGATCCACAGAGGGGCTTATGTGATCCAAAGATGAGTGTGATCTGAATTTGCATGCCCTTGTGAGTTGTCGTCAAAGAGGCGCGGAAAAAGCATGTTTTTTAGCAGAGCGGTAGAGACACACCGTAACAGATATCTGAACAAAAGAGCTTGATTATTGTAGCTCTACGCCTCTAGATTGCACTCACCAAGTTCAATGTCATTTGGTCCAAAATCCTGGGAGTGACTTGAAAAAATGTCAGGCGAAGAAATGCTGGGTAAAATTTTCAATCCAATATGGCCGACTTCCGGTTTGTCAGAGGAAGTAGCTATAATGACGTTTTACGTTTGTCTTGATGTGCTCTATCACTGTACCGAATAACATAGGTTTAGGCCAAAAACTCATGCCTCCATTTGAATAGGGGTCAGACTTGAGGGGGCGCCACTGAGTTATTATGCACAGTGTGATTTTGCAGACTTCAAAATATTGAATTTTTCACCAACTTTGATCATTTAGTCAAATAAAATTGAGTTTTCGTTAATATTCAGGGGGTCAAAATTGGGGTCAAAGGCGCACCAAAATAATAATAATAATAATAATAATAATGGAAATGATTTTTCGGCTATTATTTCTCTCCCACAAAGACATTACTCAGAGAGCCGTGGTTTTGATATGTTGTTCCCCATCACTGACAAGGTCTGTATGATTTTTTCCACACCTCCATGCCATCCCGTTTTTTTTATACGAATTTTTAAAGTCAAAACTTTGAGGGGGCGCCAGTGGGTCATTTTTGGCGATAGCGGCTGCGTGTGCACAGCATTATGTCCAGGTGGGGAATGTGCACGCGCGCCGGATTGGGTCCGTTCCAATCCGGCCAAGTCTGTGAAAGATATGAGGCTTTGAAATTTGCTGAAAATGGCCTCTCAGTTGCGGCCTTGTCATGACCACGCCCAATAATGGAACAAAATTTGAATTGATGATTTAGAAAGCCACATGGGTTGGGGACATGTTGGCCAAAATTGGAGGCTTTCCATAGAAAACTCGAGGATCAGGGACCAGAAGTTCAAGAGGTACGATTTTGAAGGTTTGAGGTTCGGGCCAAGATGGCCGACTTCCTGTAGCATTTAGGGCGGGGTCATAATATCATTTTTGACATGTCTTGACGTGGTCTATGTCCCTGGCCAATGTCACTTTTGTACGATGATTTTTTTTGCCACCGGGCTCTCATTGACTCAATGTAAACTGCGTGCTTGAGGGGGCGCCACTGAGCCATATTTTATTATTTTCTCTCGCGAACCCCACCCAAAATTAGAGCTTGCGGAGCACTACGTTTTAACCCCTGTTACTTGCGAATCGGTTCACGTTTGCTACGTGAATTCTTGCGTTTTCGTCCCCCGTTAACGGTTTTAATTAGTCCCTCGCGGGACACTGCGTGTCCGTTGCTCGGGCCTAATTATACAGAAAATTAAGCGAGATAGAAGCATGTTGTAATAGACTTTTTTGATCAGTGCGACGTGCCGAATCAGGATATCACCTTTGTTTTCACTTTCGTGCAAGTGTAATTTTGAAGGTATAGGTAGGGGGCGCTATTTTTGTGAAAATTGTACAATTATCAAGGGTAATCAGTACGATCCACAGAGGGGCTTATGTGATCCAAAGATGAGTGTGATCTGAATTTGCATGCCCTTGTGAGTTGTCGTCAAAGAGGCGCGGAAAAAGCATGTTTTTTAGCAGAGCGGTAGAGACACACCGTAACAGATATCTGAACAAAAGAGCTTGATTATTGTAGCTCTACGCCTCTAGATTGCACTCACCAAGTTCAATGTCATTTGGTCCAAAATCCTGGGAGTGACTTGAAAAAATGTCAGGCGAAGAAATGCTGGGTAAAATTTTCAATCCAATATGGCCGACTTCCGGTTTGTCAGAGGAAGTAGCTATAATGACGTTTTACGTTTGTCTTGATGTGCTCTATCACTGTACCGAATAACATAGGTTTAGGCCAAAAACTCATGCCTCCATTTGAATAGGGGTCAGACTTGAGGGGGCGCCACTGAGTTATTATGCACAGTGTGATTTTGCAGACTTCAAAATATTGAATTTTTCACCAACTTTGATCATTTAGTCAAATAAAATTGAGTTTTCGTTAATATTCAGGGGGTCAAAATTGGGGTCAAAGGCGCACCAAAATAATAATAATAATAATAATAATAATGGAAATGATTTTTCGGCTATTATTTCTCTCCCACAAAGACATTACTCAGAGAGCCGTGGTTTTGATATGTTGTTCCCCATCACTGACAAGGTCTGTATGATTTTTTCCACACCTCCATGCCATCCCGTTTTTTTTATACGAATTTTTAAAGTCAAAACTTTGAGGGGGCGCCAGTGGGTCATTTTTGGCGATAGCGGCTGCGTGTGCACAGCATTATGTCCAGGTGGGGAATGTGCACGCGCGCCGGATTGGGTCCGTTCCAATCCGGCCAAGTCTGTGAAAGATATGAGGCTTTGAAATTTGCTGAAAATGGCCTCTCAGTTGCGGCCTTGTCATGACCACGCCCAATAATGGAACAAAATTTGAATTGATGATTTAGAAAGCCACATGGGTTGGGGACATGTTGGCCAAAATTGGAGGCTTTCCATAGAAAACTCGAGGATCAGGGACCAGAAGTTCAAGAGGTACGATTTTGAAGGTTTGAGGTTCGGGCCAAGATGGCCGACTTCCTGTAGCATTTAGGGCGGGGTCATAATATCATTTTTGACATGTCTTGACGTGGTCTATGTCCCTGGCCAATGTCACTTTTGTACGATGATTTTTTTTGCCACCGGGCTCTCATTGACTCAATGTAAACTGCGTGCTTGAGGGGGCGCCACTGAGCCATATTTTATTATTTTCTCTCGCGAACCCCACCCAAAATTAGAGCTTGCGGAGCACTACGTTTTAACCCCTGTTACTTGCGAATCGGTTCACGTTTGCTACGTGAATTCTTGCGTTTTCGTCCCCCGTTAACGGTTTTAATTAGTCCCTCGCGGGACACTGCGTGTCCGTTGCTCGGGCCTAATTATACAGAAAATTAAGCGAGATAGAAGCATGTTGTAATAGACTTTTTTGATCAGTGCGACGTGCCGAATCAGGATATCACCTTTGTTTTCACTTTCGTGCAAGTGTAATTTTGAAGGTATAGGTAGGGGGCGCTATTTTTGTGAAAATTGTACAATTATCAAGGGTAATCAGTACGATCCACAGAGGGGCTTATGTGATCCAAAGATGAGTGTGATCTGAATTTGCATGCCCTTGTGAGTTGTCGTCAAAGAGGCGCGGAAAAAGCATGTTTTTTAGCAGAGCGGTAGAGACACACCGTAACAGATATCTGAACAAAAGAGCTTGATTATTGTAGCTCTACGCCTCTAGATTGCACTCACCAAGTTCAATGTCATTTGGTCCAAAATCCTGGGAGTGACTTGAAAAAATGTCAGGCGAAGAAATGCTGGGTAAAATTTTCAATCCAATATGGCCGACTTCCGGTTTGTCAGAGGAAGTAGCTATAATGACGTTTTACGTTTGTCTTGATGTGCTCTATCACTGTACCGAATAACATAGGTTTAGGCCAAAAACTCATGCCTCCATTTGAATAGGGGTCAGACTTGAGGGGGCGCCACTGAGTTATTATGCACAGTGTGATTTTGCAGACTTCAAAATATTGAATTTTTCACCAACTTTGATCATTTAGTCAAATAAAATTGAGTTTTCGTTAATATTCAGGGGGTCAAAATTGGGGTCAAAGGCGCACCAAAATAATAATAATAATAATAATAATAATGGAAATGATTTTTCGGCTATTATTTCTCTCCCACAAAGACATTACTCAGAGAGCCGTGGTTTTGATATGTTGTTCCCCATCACTGACAAGGTCTGTATGATTTTTTCCACACCTCCATGCCATCCCGTTTTTTTTATACGAATTTTTAAAGTCAAAACTTTGAGGGGGCGCCAGTGGGTCATTTTTGGCGATAGCGGCTGCGTGTGCACAGCATTATGTCCAGGTGGGGAATGTGCACGCGCGCCGGATTGGGTCCGTTCCAATCCGGCCAAGTCTGTGAAAGATATGAGGCTTTGAAATTTGCTGAAAATGGCCTCTCAGTTGCGGCCTTGTCATGACCACGCCCAATAATGGAACAAAATTTGAATTGATGATTTAGAAAGCCACATGGGTTGGGGACATGTTGGCCAAAATTGGAGGCTTTCCATAGAAAACTCGAGGATCAGGGACCAGAAGTTCAAGAGGTACGATTTTGAAGGTTTGAGGTTCGGGCCAAGATGGCCGACTTCCTGTAGCATTTAGGGCGGGGTCATAATATCATTTTTGACATGTCTTGACGTGGTCTATGTCCCTGGCCAATGTCACTTTTGTACGATGATTTTTTTTGCCACCGGGCTCTCATTGACTCAATGTAAACTGCGTGCTTGAGGGGGCGCCACTGAGCCATATTTTATTATTTTCTCTCGCGAACCCCACCCAAAATTAGAGCTTGCGGAGCACTACGTTTTAACCCCTGTTACTTGCGAATCGGTTCACGTTTGCTACGTGAATTCTTGCGTTTTCGTCCCCCGTTAACGGTTTTAATTAGTCCCTCGCGGGACACTGCGTGTCCGTTGCTCGGGCCTAATTATACAGAAAATTAAGCGAGATAGAAGCATGTTGTAATAGACTTTTTTGATCAGTGCGACGTGCCGAATCAGGATATCACCTTTGTTTTCACTTTCGTGCAAGTGTAATTTTGAAGGTATAGGTAGGGGGCGCTATTTTTGTGAAAATTGTACAATTATCAAGGGTAATCAGTACGATCCACAGAGGGGCTTATGTGATCCAAAGATGAGTGTGATCTGAATTTGCATGCCCTTGTGAGTTGTCGTCAAAGAGGCGCGGAAAAAGCATGTTTTTTAGCAGAGCGGTAGAGACACACCGTAACAGATATCTGAACAAAAGAGCTTGATTATTGTAGCTCTACGCCTCTAGATTGCACTCACCAAGTTCAATGTCATTTGGTCCAAAATCCTGGGAGTGACTTGAAAAAATGTCAGGCGAAGAAATGCTGGGTAAAATTTTCAATCCAATATGGCCGACTTCCGGTTTGTCAGAGGAAGTAGCTATAATGACGTTTTACGTTTGTCTTGATGTGCTCTATCACTGTACCGAATAACATAGGTTTAGGCCAAAAACTCATGCCTCCATTTGAATAGGGGTCAGACTTGAGGGGGCGCCACTGAGTTATTATGCACAGTGTGATTTTGCAGACTTCAAAATATTGAATTTTTCACCAACTTTGATCATTTAGTCAAATAAAATTGAGTTTTCGTTAATATTCAGGGGGTCAAAATTGGGGTCAAAGGCGCACCAAAATAATAATAATAATAATAATAATAATGGAAATGATTTTTCGGCTATTATTTCTCTCCCACAAAGACATTACTCAGAGAGCCGTGGTTTTGATATGTTGTTCCCCATCACTGACAAGGTCTGTATGATTTTTTCCACACCTCCATGCCATCCCGTTTTTTTTATACGAATTTTTAAAGTCAAAACTTTGAGGGGGCGCCAGTGGGTCATTTTTGGCGATAGCGGCTGCGTGTGCACAGCATTATGTCCAGGTGGGGAATGTGCACGCGCGCCGGATTGGGTCCGTTCCAATCCGGCCAAGTCTGTGAAAGATATGAGGCTTTGAAATTTGCTGAAAATGGCCTCTCAGTTGCGGCCTTGTCATGACCACGCCCAATAATGGAACAAAATTTGAATTGATGATTTAGAAAGCCACATGGGTTGGGGACATGTTGGCCAAAATTGGAGGCTTTCCATAGAAAACTCGAGGATCAGGGACCAGAAGTTCAAGAGGTACGATTTTGAAGGTTTGAGGTTCGGGCCAAGATGGCCGACTTCCTGTAGCATTTAGGGCGGGGTCATAATATCATTTTTGACATGTCTTGACGTGGTCTATGTCCCTGGCCAATGTCACTTTTGTACGATGATTTTTTTTGCCACCGGGCTCTCATTGACTCAATGTAAACTGCGTGCTTGAGGGGGCGCCACTGAGCCATATTTTATTATTTTCTCTCGCGAACCCCACCCAAAATTAGAGCTTGCGGAGCACTACGTTTTAACCCCTGTTACTTGCGAATCGGTTCACGTTTGCTACGTGAATTCTTGCGTTTTCGTCCCCCGTTAACGGTTTTAATTAGTCCCTCGCGGGACACTGCGTGTCCGTTGCTCGGGCCTAATTATACAGAAAATTAAGCGAGATAGAAGCATGTTGTAATAGACTTTTTTGATCAGTGCGACGTGCCGAATCAGGATATCACCTTTGTTTTCACTTTCGTGCAAGTGTAATTTTGAAGGTATAGGTAGGGGGCGCTATTTTTGTGAAAATTGTACAATTATCAAGGGTAATCAGTACGATCCACAGAGGGGCTTATGTGATCCAAAGATGAGTGTGATCTGAATTTGCATGCCCTTGTGAGTTGTCGTCAAAGAGGCGCGGAAAAAGCATGTTTTTTAGCAGAGCGGTAGAGACACACCGTAACAGATATCTGAACAAAAGAGCTTGATTATTGTAGCTCTACGCCTCTAGATTGCACTCACCAAGTTCAATGTCATTTGGTCCAAAATCCTGGGAGTGACTTGAAAAAATGTCAGGCGAAGAAATGCTGGGTAAAATTTTCAATCCAATATGGCCGACTTCCGGTTTGTCAGAGGAAGTAGCTATAATGACGTTTTACGTTTGTCTTGATGTGCTCTATCACTGTACCGAATAACATAGGTTTAGGCCAAAAACTCATGCCTCCATTTGAATAGGGGTCAGACTTGAGGGGGCGCCACTGAGTTATTATGCACAGTGTGATTTTGCAGACTTCAAAATATTGAATTTTTCACCAACTTTGATCATTTAGTCAAATAAAATTGAGTTTTCGTTAATATTCAGGGGGTCAAAATTGGGGTCAAAGGCGCACCAAAATAATAATAATAATAATAATTAAAGCCGCGCGCGGCGATAAAGGCCCTCGCCCCTGGCGCACTCCCCGCTCGCTCTCGTCTCTTGCGACCACCCCGCTCGCTCTCGTCCCTTGCGACCACTCTTCATCACACTAGGTCCTTGCGAGCTCCATGATTGAACTCGCTCATTTTGAAGTGAAAATCCCTATTAAGTTGCATTATTCTGCTTTATATGCGAAAGTCCCTTTAAGTTGCATTATTCTGCTTTATATGCGAAAATCCCTATTAAGTTGCATTAAAGTGCATTTTATGCGAAAGTCCCTTTAAGTTGCATTAAAGTGCATTTTATGCGAAAGTGCCTTGAAGTTGCATTACAGAACATTATATGCGAAAGTCCCTTTAAGTTGCATTACAGTTTATTATATGCGAAAGTCCCTTTAAGTTGCATCACAGTTTATTATATGCGAAAGTCCCTTTAAGTGGCATTACAGTTTATTATATGCGAAAGTCCCTTTAAGTTGCATCACAGTTTATTATATGCGAAAGTCCCTTTAAGTTGCATTACAGTTTATTATATGCGAAAGTCCCTTTAAGTTGCATTACAGTGCATTTTATGCGAAAGTACCTTTAAGTTGCATTACAGTACATTATATGCGAAAGTCCCTTTAATTGCATTATAGTGCTATTGTGAAAATCCCTATGTAGTGGCATAATTGTGTTGTAATTGCAAAAATCCCTATTTTGTTGCAGAAACTGTAAGAACTGTTGAAATTGCAGAAACTCTTAACACTGTATAAACTGTTAAAATCACAGACAGACTTCACTGTATCATAATCCTATTAAAATGCCGACAAGAAAAGAGAAAGCATTAGAAAAGTGTCACAGCTATATTTGAACCAACAACCTCCTACACCAGAGACAAGCAAACTATCACTGAGCTGTAGCTCCATGGTACTTGGACTGTGATGTGCGCTAGTTTTGTCTAAGTTATCGAGCAGAAGTTAGTTCCCAGCATCCCACTGGAGGAGAGAGGTAGCTTCAAGTCATGCCCCCCCCCATACATTTCCTCGATTGTTTTCGACATTTTCCCTTGTGTTGCCTCAATTGTTTTCCTACGATCCCCCCATTTCTAGCTCTTTAGTGACGCATATGAAAGCGTTTTTCATGAGAATGGGACCGTAGGTGCGGTTAAAAAAAAAAAAAAAAGAGCAAAGGTCAAAATTGACCCAGCAATCTCATGGTTGGAAACCCAATGCACAAGCAATAACGCTACACGGGCACAGCAAATCTTATAAAACGTGCTGTACTCATGTGACAATGTGTGCAGTGGCCCATGTAAAAGGTGAAAGCAATAGAAAAGTGTCAAGGCTGTGTTTGGACTAGCAACCTCCTTCACTTGAAACATGGGCCTGCGCTGATGACAGCTTGGCTTATTTAAATTCCCAGGCTGCAATTTTGTACCAGCAACACACTGGAGGAGAGGTTTTTTCCCCGTTTTTAATGAGTGTAGGACCATAGGCAATGATGAATGTTCTTACCGGAAGGTGTTGAGTCCAAAAGAAAAAGGAAATAAAAAAAAGTTTAGGTTGGGATTTGATCCAGCAACCTCCTGCACACTAGCTCAGCACTCTACCAATGAAGCTACTCAGGTTGAGTGAACTGCTACGAAACGTCCCGAAATCATGTGTTTTAGGCTGTGACAATGTGTGCAGCGGGCAATGGAAAAGGTGAAGGCAATATGAAAGTGTCAAGGTTCTGTTTGGACTAGTTACCTCCTTCACTTGAGACGAACATGCTATCACTGAGCTGTAATTCCAAGCAAACATGGGCCTGATGACTGCTTGGGTTTTCTAAATTCACAGGCTGAAATTTGATCCCAGCAACACACTGGAGGGGTAATTTCCCTATTTTTAATGAGTGTGGAACCATCGGCGACGATGCATGTTCTAACCAGAAAGTGCTGAGTCCAAAGAAAAAAAAAATGAAAAAGAGTCAAGGTCAGAATTTGATCCAGCAACCTCCTGTACACTAACCCAGCTCTCTACCAATGGAGCTACTTAGGCTGAAAAAAATATAGCGGAGGTGAAATAAATGTCATGAGAGACTCCGCACTTGTGTGTTTGCAGGAAACGGATTAACAGCTTAGAAAATAATATATTGTATCATTTTGTAATTGGGGTAAATTCCTGGCTGCCCAAAGAATCGTTGAGAGGGGGTTTCAGCCCTGCAGCACCCTCGATATTGAAGCTATTATTTGGTAAGACCCATATAGTATGAGGAACACACAGAGAGACGGACAGGAAACAGTCGAATTGAACTTCCTGTGATTGTACAGTTGAGAGAAACGTGAATTTGGAGGCAAAAACGTCGAAATTAAAGCTGATGTCTGTGACAGAGGGGTAGTATAAGTATATACGAGTCCAAAAGTGTAGTTTTTGTGAAGAAAGGGGGAAATTTGGAAAACTGGCGAATTTCAGGAGAAACTCTGACAGAGGCCAGCACGCTGCTAGGTTAAGACCTCTGGCGATTTTCACGGAGGATGGGCGGGCCACTTACAAGCCACTTAAAAGCCAATTAAAGGCATTTTTGGCGATAGCGGCTGCGTGTGCACACCATTAGGTCCAGGTGTGGAATGTGCACGCGCGCCGGATTGGGTCTTTTCCAATCCGGCCGAGTCTGTGAAAGATATGAGGCTTTGAAATTTGCTGAAAATGGCCTCTCAGTTGCGGCCTTGTCATGACCACGCCCAATAATGGAACAAAATTTGAATTGATGATTTAGAAAGCCACATGGGTTGGGGACATGTTGGCCAAAATTGGAGGCTTTCCATAGAAAACTCGAGGATCAGGGACCAGAAGTTCAAGAGGTACGATTTTGAAGGTTTGAGGTTCGGGCCAAGATGGCCGACTTCCTGTAGCATTTAGGGCGGGGTCATAATATCATTTTTGACATGTCTTGACGTGGTCTATGTCCCTGGCCAATGTCACTTTTGTACGATGATTTTTTTTGCCACCGGGCTCTCATTGACTCAATGTAAACTGCGTGCTTGAGGGGGCGCCACTGAGCCATATTTTATTATTTTCTCTCGCGAACCCCACCCAAAATTAGAGCTTGCGGAGCACTACGTTTTAACCCCTGTTACTTGCGAATCGGTTCACGTTTGCTACGTGAATTCTTGCGTTTTCGTCCCCCGTTAACGGTTTTAATTAGTCCCTCGCGGGACACTGCGTGTCCGTTGCTCGGGCCTAATTATACAGAAAATTAAGCGAGATAGAAGCATGTTGTAATAGACTTTTTTGATCAGTGCGACGTGCCGAATCAGGATATCACCTTTGTTTTCACTTTCGTGCAAGTGTAATTTTGAAGGTATAGGTAGGGGGCGCTATTTTTGTGAAAATTGTACAATTATCAAGGGTAATCAGTACGATCCACAGAGGGGCTTATGTGATCCAAAGATGAGTGTGATCTGAATTTGCATGCCCTTGTGAGTTGTCGTCAAAGAGGCGCGGAAAAAGCATGTTTTTTAGCAGAGCGGTAGAGACACACCGTAACAGATATCTGAACAAAAGAGCTTGATTATTGTAGCTCTACGCCTCTAGATTGCACTCACCAAGTTCAATGTCATTTGGTCCAAAATCCTGGGAGTGACTTGAAAAAATGTCAGGCGAAGAAATGCTGGGTAAAATTTTCAATCCAATATGGCCGACTTCCGGTTTGTCAGAGGAAGTAGCTATAATGACGTTTTACGTTTGTCTTGATGTGCTCTATCACTGTACCGAATAACATAGGTTTAGGCCAAAAACTCATGCCTCCATTTGAATAGGGGTCAGACTTGAGGGGGCGCCACTGAGTTATTATGCACAGTGTGATTTTGCAGACTTCAAAATATTGAATTTTTCACCAACTTTGATCATTTAGTCAAATAAAATTGAGTTTTCGTTAATATTCAGGGGGTCAAAATTGGGGTCAAAGGCGCACCAAAATAATAATAATAATAATAATAATAATGGAAATGATTTTTCGGCTATTATTTCTCTCCCACAAAGACATTACTCAGAGAGCCGTGGTTTTGATATGTTGTTCCCCATCACTGACAAGGTCTGTATGATTTTTTCCACACCTCCATGCCATCCCGTTTTTTTTATACGAATTTTTAAAGTCAAAACTTTGAGGGGGCGCCAGTGGGTCATTTTTGGCGATAGCGGCTGCGTGTGCACAGCATTATGTCCAGGTGGGGAATGTGCACGCGCGCCGGATTGGGTCCGTTCCAATCCGGCCAAGTCTGTGAAAGATATGAGGCTTTGAAATTTGCTGAAAATGGCCTCTCAGTTGCGGCCTTGTCATGACCACGCCCAATAATGGAACAAAATTTGAATTGATGATTTAGAAAGCCACATGGGTTGGGGACATGTTGGCCAAAATTGGAGGCTTTCCATAGAAAACTCGAGGATCAGGGACCAGAAGTTCAAGAGGTACGATTTTGAAGGTTTGAGGTTCGGGCCAAGATGGCCGACTTCCTGTAGCATTTAGGGCGGGGTCATAATATCATTTTTGACATGTCTTGACGTGGTCTATGTCCCTGGCCAATGTCACTTTTGTACGATGATTTTTTTTGCCACCGGGCTCTCATTGACTCAATGTAAACTGCGTGCTTGAGGGGGCGCCACTGAGCCATATTTTATTATTTTCTCTCGCGAACCCCACCCAAAATTAGAGCTTGCGGAGCACTACGTTTTAACCCCTGTTACTTGCGAATCGGTTCACGTTTGCTACGTGAATTCTTGCGTTTTCGTCCCCCGTTAACGGTTTTAATTAGTCCCTCGCGGGACACTGCGTGTCCGTTGCTCGGGCCTAATTATACAGAAAATTAAGCGAGATAGAAGCATGTTGTAATAGACTTTTTTGATCAGTGCGACGTGCCGAATCAGGATATCACCTTTGTTTTCACTTTCGTGCAAGTGTAATTTTGAAGGTATAGGTAGGGGGCGCTATTTTTGTGAAAATTGTACAATTATCAAGGGTAATCAGTACGATCCACAGAGGGGCTTATGTGATCCAAAGATGAGTGTGATCTGAATTTGCATGCCCTTGTGAGTTGTCGTCAAAGAGGCGCGGAAAAAGCATGTTTTTTAGCAGAGCGGTAGAGACACACCGTAACAGATATCTGAACAAAAGAGCTTGATTATTGTAGCTCTACGCCTCTAGATTGCACTCACCAAGTTCAATGTCATTTGGTCCAAAATCCTGGGAGTGACTTGAAAAAATGTCAGGCGAAGAAATGCTGGGTAAAATTTTCAATCCAATATGGCCGACTTCCGGTTTGTCAGAGGAAGTAGCTATAATGACGTTTTACGTTTGTCTTGATGTGCTCTATCACTGTACCGAATAACATAGGTTTAGGCCAAAAACTCATGCCTCCATTTGAATAGGGGTCAGACTTGAGGGGGCGCCACTGAGTTATTATGCACAGTGTGATTTTGCAGACTTCAAAATATTGAATTTTTCACCAACTTTGATCATTTAGTCAAATAAAATTGAGTTTTCGTTAATATTCAGGGGGTCAAAATTGGGGTCAAAGGCGCACCAAAATAATAATAATAATAATAATAATAATGGAAATGATTTTTCGGCTATTATTTCTCTCCCACAAAGACATTACTCAGAGAGCCGTGGTTTTGATATGTTGTTCCCCATCACTGACAAGGTCTGTATGATTTTTTCCACACCTCCATGCCATCCCGTTTTTTTTATACGAATTTTTAAAGTCAAAACTTTGAGGGGGCGCCAGTGGGTCATTTTTGGCGATAGCGGCTGCGTGTGCACAGCATTATGTCCAGGTGGGGAATGTGCACGCGCGCCGGATTGGGTCCGTTCCAATCCGGCCAAGTCTGTGAAAGATATGAGGCTTTGAAATTTGCTGAAAATGGCCTCTCAGTTGCGGCCTTGTCATGACCACGCCCAATAATGGAACAAAATTTGAATTGATGATTTAGAAAGCCACATGGGTTGGGGACATGTTGGCCAAAATTGGAGGCTTTCCATAGAAAACTCGAGGATCAGGGACCAGAAGTTCAAGAGGTACGATTTTGAAGGTTTGAGGTTCGGGCCAAGATGGCCGACTTCCTGTAGCATTTAGGGCGGGGTCATAATATCATTTTTGACATGTCTTGACGTGGTCTATGTCCCTGGCCAATGTCACTTTTGTACGATGATTTTTTTTGCCACCGGGCTCTCATTGACTCAATGTAAACTGCGTGCTTGAGGGGGCGCCACTGAGCCATATTTTATTATTTTCTCTCGCGAACCCCACCCAAAATTAGAGCTTGCGGAGCACTACGTTTTAACCCCTGTTACTTGCGAATCGGTTCACGTTTGCTACGTGAATTCTTGCGTTTTCGTCCCCCGTTAACGGTTTTAATTAGTCCCTCGCGGGACACTGCGTGTCCGTTGCTCGGGCCTAATTATACAGAAAATTAAGCGAGATAGAAGCATGTTGTAATAGACTTTTTTGATCAGTGCGACGTGCCGAATCAGGATATCACCTTTGTTTTCACTTTCGTGCAAGTGTAATTTTGAAGGTATAGGTAGGGGGCGCTATTTTTGTGAAAATTGTACAATTATCAAGGGTAATCAGTACGATCCACAGAGGGGCTTATGTGATCCAAAGATGAGTGTGATCTGAATTTGCATGCCCTTGTGAGTTGTCGTCAAAGAGGCGCGGAAAAAGCATGTTTTTTAGCAGAGCGGTAGAGACACACCGTAACAGATATCTGAACAAAAGAGCTTGATTATTGTAGCTCTACGCCTCTAGATTGCACTCACCAAGTTCAATGTCATTTGGTCCAAAATCCTGGGAGTGACTTGAAAAAATGTCAGGCGAAGAAATGCTGGGTAAAATTTTCAATCCAATATGGCCGACTTCCGGTTTGTCAGAGGAAGTAGCTATAATGACGTTTTACGTTTGTCTTGATGTGCTCTATCACTGTACCGAATAACATAGGTTTAGGCCAAAAACTCATGCCTCCATTTGAATAGGGGTCAGACTTGAGGGGGCGCCACTGAGTTATTATGCACAGTGTGATTTTGCAGACTTCAAAATATTGAATTTTTCACCAACTTTGATCATTTAGTCAAATAAAATTGAGTTTTCGTTAATATTCAGGGGGTCAAAATTGGGGTCAAAGGCGCACCAAAATAATAATAATAATAATAATAATAATGGAAATGATTTTTCGGCTATTATTTCTCTCCCACAAAGACATTACTCAGAGAGCCGTGGTTTTGATATGTTGTTCCCCATCACTGACAAGGTCTGTATGATTTTTTCCACACCTCCATGCCATCCCGTTTTTTTTATACGAATTTTTAAAGTCAAAACTTTGAGGGGGCGCCAGTGGGTCATTTTTGGCGATAGCGGCTGCGTGTGCACAGCATTATGTCCAGGTGGGGAATGTGCACGCGCGCCGGATTGGGTCCGTTCCAATCCGGCCAAGTCTGTGAAAGATATGAGGCTTTGAAATTTGCTGAAAATGGCCTCTCAGTTGCGGCCTTGTCATGACCACGCCCAATAATGGAACAAAATTTGAATTGATGATTTAGAAAGCCACATGGGTTGGGGACATGTTGGCCAAAATTGGAGGCTTTCCATAGAAAACTCGAGGATCAGGGACCAGAAGTTCAAGAGGTACGATTTTGAAGGTTTGAGGTTCGGGCCAAGATGGCCGACTTCCTGTAGCATTTAGGGCGGGGTCATAATATCATTTTTGACATGTCTTGACGTGGTCTATGTCCCTGGCCAATGTCACTTTTGTACGATGATTTTTTTTGCCACCGGGCTCTCATTGACTCAATGTAAACTGCGTGCTTGAGGGGGCGCCACTGAGCCATATTTTATTATTTTCTCTCGCGAACCCCACCCAAAATTAGAGCTTGCGGAGCACTACGTTTTAACCCCTGTTACTTGCGAATCGGTTCACGTTTGCTACGTGAATTCTTGCGTTTTCGTCCCCCGTTAACGGTTTTAATTAGTCCCTCGCGGGACACTGCGTGTCCGTTGCTCGGGCCTAATTATACAGAAAATTAAGCGAGATAGAAGCATGTTGTAATAGACTTTTTTGATCAGTGCGACGTGCCGAATCAGGATATCACCTTTGTTTTCACTTTCGTGCAAGTGTAATTTTGAAGGTATAGGTAGGGGGCGCTATTTTTGTGAAAATTGTACAATTATCAAGGGTAATCAGTACGATCCACAGAGGGGCTTATGTGATCCAAAGATGAGTGTGATCTGAATTTGCATGCCCTTGTGAGTTGTCGTCAAAGAGGCGCGGAAAAAGCATGTTTTTTAGCAGAGCGGTAGAGACACACCGTAACAGATATCTGAACAAAAGAGCTTGATTATTGTAGCTCTACGCCTCTAGATTGCACTCACCAAGTTCAATGTCATTTGGTCCAAAATCCTGGGAGTGACTTGAAAAAATGTCAGGCGAAGAAATGCTGGGTAAAATTTTCAATCCAATATGGCCGACTTCCGGTTTGTCAGAGGAAGTAGCTATAATGACGTTTTACGTTTGTCTTGATGTGCTCTATCACTGTACCGAATAACATAGGTTTAGGCCAAAAACTCATGCCTCCATTTGAATAGGGGTCAGACTTGAGGGGGCGCCACTGAGTTATTATGCACAGTGTGATTTTGCAGACTTCAAAATATTGAATTTTTCACCAACTTTGATCATTTAGTCAAATAAAATTGAGTTTTCGTTAATATTCAGGGGGTCAAAATTGGGGTCAAAGGCGCACCAAAATAATAATAATAATAATAATAATAATGGAAATGATTTTTCGGCTATTATTTCTCTCCCACAAAGACATTACTCAGAGAGCCGTGGTTTTGATATGTTGTTCCCCATCACTGACAAGGTCTGTATGATTTTTTCCACACCTCCATGCCATCCCGTTTTTTTTATACGAATTTTTAAAGTCAAAACTTTGAGGGGGCGCCAGTGGGTCATTTTTGGCGATAGCGGCTGCGTGTGCACAGCATTATGTCCAGGTGGGGAATGTGCACGCGCGCCGGATTGGGTCCGTTCCAATCCGGCCAAGTCTGTGAAAGATATGAGGCTTTGAAATTTGCTGAAAATGGCCTCTCAGTTGCGGCCTTGTCATGACCACGCCCAATAATGGAACAAAATTTGAATTGATGATTTAGAAAGCCACATGGGTTGGGGACATGTTGGCCAAAATTGGAGGCTTTCCATAGAAAACTCGAGGATCAGGGACCAGAAGTTCAAGAGGTACGATTTTGAAGGTTTGAGGTTCGGGCCAAGATGGCCGACTTCCTGTAGCATTTAGGGCGGGGTCATAATATCATTTTTGACATGTCTTGACGTGGTCTATGTCCCTGGCCAATGTCACTTTTGTACGATGATTTTTTTTGCCACCGGGCTCTCATTGACTCAATGTAAACTGCGTGCTTGAGGGGGCGCCACTGAGCCATATTTTATTATTTTCTCTCGCGAACCCCACCCAAAATTAGAGCTTGCGGAGCACTACGTTTTAACCCCTGTTACTTGCGAATCGGTTCACGTTTGCTACGTGAATTCTTGCGTTTTCGTCCCCCGTTAACGGTTTTAATTAGTCCCTCGCGGGACACTGCGTGTCCGTTGCTCGGGCCTAATTATACAGAAAATTAAGCGAGATAGAAGCATGTTGTAATAGACTTTTTTGATCAGTGCGACGTGCCGAATCAGGATATCACCTTTGTTTTCACTTTCGTGCAAGTGTAATTTTGAAGGTATAGGTAGGGGGCGCTATTTTTGTGAAAATTGTACAATTATCAAGGGTAATCAGTACGATCCACAGAGGGGCTTATGTGATCCAAAGATGAGTGTGATCTGAATTTGCATGCCCTTGTGAGTTGTCGTCAAAGAGGCGCGGAAAAAGCATGTTTTTTAGCAGAGCGGTAGAGACACACCGTAACAGATATCTGAACAAAAGAGCTTGATTATTGTAGCTCTACGCCTCTAGATTGCACTCACCAAGTTCAATGTCATTTGGTCCAAAATCCTGGGAGTGACTTGTAAAAATGTCAGGCGAAGAAATGCTGGGTAAAATTTTCAATCCAATATGGCCGACTTCCGGTTTGTCAGAGGAAGTAGCTATAATGACGTTTTACGTTTGTCTTGATGTGCTCTATCACTGTACCGAATAACATAGGTTTAGGCCAAAAACTCATGCCTCCATTTGAATAGGGGTCAGACTTGAGGGGGCGCCACTGAGTTATTATGCACAGTGTGATTTTGCAGACTTCAAAATATTGAATTTTTCACCAACTTTGATCATTTAGTCAAATAAAATTGAGTTTTCGTTAATATTCAGGGGGTCAAAATTGGGGTCAAAGGCGCACCAAAATAATAATAATAATAATAATAATAATGGAAATGATTTTTCGGCTATTATTTCTCTCCCACAAAGACATTACTCAGAGAGCCGTGGTTTTGATATGTTGTTCCCCATCACTGACAAGGTCTGTATGATTTTTTCCACACCTCCATGCCATCCCGTTTTTTTTATACGAATTTTTAAAGTCAAAACTTTGAGGGGGCGCCAGTGGGTCATTTTTGGCGATAGCGGCTGCGTGTGCACAGCATTATGTCCAGGTGGGGAATGTGCACGCGCGCCGGATTGGGTCCGTTCCAATCCGGCCAAGTCTGTGAAAGATATGAGGCTTTGAAATTTGCTGAAAATGGCCTCTCAGTTGCGGCCTTGTCATGACCACGCCCAATAATGGAACAAAATTTGAATTGATGATTTAGAAAGCCACATGGGTTGGGGACATGTTGGCCAAAATTGGAGGCTTTCCATAGAAAACTCGAGGATCAGGGACCAGAAGTTCAAGAGGTACGATTTTGAAGGTTTGAGGTTCGGGCCAAGATGGCCGACTTCCTGTAGCATTTAGGGCGGGGTCATAATATCATTTTTGACATGTCTTGACGTGGTCTATGTCCCTGGCCAATGTCACTTTTGTACGATGATTTTTTTTGCCACCGGGCTCTCATTGACTCAATGTAAACTGCGTGCTTGAGGGTGCGCCACTGAGCCATATTTTATTATTTTCTCTCGCGAACCCCACCCAAAATTAGAGCTTGCGGAGCACTACGTTTTAACCCCTGTTACTTGCGAATCGGTTCACGTTTGCTACGTGAATTCTTGCGTTTTCGTCCCCCGTTAACGGTTTTAATTAGTCCCTCGCGGGACACTGCGTGTCCGTTGCTCGGGCCTAATTATACAGAAAATTAAGCGAGATAGAAGCATGTTGTAATAGACTTTTTTGATCAGTGCGACGTGCCGAATCAGGATATCACCTTTGTTTTCACTTTCGTGCAAGTGTAATTTTGAAGGTATAGGTAGGGGGCGCTATTTTTGTGAAAATTGTACAATTATCAAGGGTAATCAGTACGATCCACAGAGGGGCTTATGTGATCCAAAGATGAGTGTGATCTGAATTTGCATGCCCTTGTGAGTTGTCGTCAAAGAGGCGCGGAAAAAGCATGTTTTTTAGCAGAGCGGTAGAGACACACCGTAACAGATATCTGAACAAAAGAGCTTGATTATTGTAGCTCTACGCCTCTAGATTGCACTCACCAAGTTCAATGTCATTTGGTCCAAAATCCTGGGAGTGACTTGAAAAAATGTCAGGCGAAGAAATGCTGGGTAAAATTTTCAATCCAATATGGCCGACTTCCGGTTTGTCAGAGGAAGTAGCTATAATGACGTTTTACGTTTGTCTTGATGTGCTCTATCACTGTACCGAATAACATAGGTTTAGGCCAAAAACTCATGCCTCCATTTGAATAGGGGTCAGACTTGAGGGGGCGCCACTGAGTTATTATGCACAGTGTGATTTTGCAGACTTCAAAATATTGAATTTTTCACCAACTTTGATCATTTAGTCAAATAAAATTGAGTTTTCGTTAATATTCAGGGGGTCAAAATTGGGGTCAAAGGCGCACCAAAATAATAATAATAATAATAATAATAATGGAAATGATTTTTCGGCTATTATTTCTCTCCCACAAAGACATTACTCAGAGAGCCGTGGTTTTGATATGTTGTTCCCCATCACTGACAAGGTCTGTATGATTTTTTCCACACCTCCATGCCATCCCGTTTTTTTTATACGAATTTTTAAAGTCAAAACTTTGAGGGGGCGCCAGTGGGTCATTTTTGGCGATAGCGGCTGCGTGTGCACAGCATTATGTCCAGGTGGGGAATGTGCACGCGCGCCGGATTGGGTCCGTTCCAATCCGGCCAAGTCTGTGAAAGATATGAGGCTTTGAAATTTGCTGAAAATGGCCTCTCAGTTGCGGCCTTGTCATGACCACGCCCAATAATGGAACAAAATTTGAATTGATGATTTAGAAAGCCACATGGGTTGGGGACATGTTGGCCAAAATTGGAGGCTTTCCATAGAAAACTCGAGGATCAGGGACCAGAAGTTCAAGAGGTACGATTTTGAAGGTTTGAGGTTCGGGCCAAGATGGCCGACTTCCTGTAGCATTTAGGGCGGGGTCATAATATCATTTTTGACATGTCTTGACGTGGTCTATGTCCCTGGCCAATGTCACTTTTGTACGATGATTTTTTTTGCCACCGGGCTCTCATTGACTCAATGTAAACTGCGTGCTTGAGGGGGCGCCACTGAGCCATATTTTATTATTTTCTCTCGCGAACCCCACCCAAAATTAGAGCTTGCGGAGCACTACGTTTTAACCCCTGTTACTTGCGAATCGGTTCACGTTTGCTACGTGAATTCTTGCGTTTTCGTCCCCCGTTAACGGTTTTAATTAGTCCCTCGCGGGACACTGCGTGTCCGTTGCTCGGGCCTAATTATACAGAAAATTAAGCGAGATAGAAGCATGTTGTAATAGACTTTTTTGATCAGTGCGACGTGCCGAATCAGGATATCACCTTTGTTTTCACTTTCGTGCAAGTGTAATTTTGAAGGTATAGGTAGGGGGCGCTATTTTTGTGAAAATTGTACAATTATCAAGGGTAATCAGTACGATCCACAGAGGGGCTTATGTGATCCAAAGATGAGTGTGATCTGAATTTGCATGCCCTTGTGAGTTGTCGTCAAAGAGGCGCGGAAAAAGCATGTTTTTTAGCAGAGCGGTAGAGACACACCGTAACAGATATCTGAACAAAAGAGCTTGATTATTGTAGCTCTACGCCTCTAGATTGCACTCACCAAGTTCAATGTCATTTGGTCCAAAATCCTGGGAGTGACTTGAAAAAATGTCAGGCGAAGAAATGCTGGGTAAAATTTTCAATCCAATATGGCCGACTTCCGGTTTGTCAGAGGAAGTAGCTATAATGACGTTTTACGTTTGTCTTGATGTGCTCTATCACTGTACCGAATAACATAGGTTTAGGCCAAAAACTCATGCCTCCATTTGAATAGGGGTCAGACTTGAGGGGGCGCCACTGAGTTATTATGCACAGTGTGATTTTGCAGACTTCAAAATATTGAATTTTTCACCAACTTTGATCATTTAGTCAAATAAAATTGAGTTTTCGTTAATATTCAGGGGGTCAAAATTGGGGTCAAAGGCGCACCAAAATAATAATAATAATAATAATAATAATGGAAATGATTTTTCGGCTATTATTTCTCTCCCACAAAGACATTACTCAGAGAGCCGTGGTTTTGATATGTTGTTCCCCATCACTGACAAGGTCTGTATGATTTTTTCCACACCTCCATGCCATCCCGTTTTTTTTATACGAATTTTTAAAGTCAAAACTTTGAGGGGGCGCCAGTGGGTCATTTTTGGCGATAGCGGCTGCGTGTGCACAGCATTATGTCCAGGTGGGGAATGTGCACGCGCGCCGGATTGGGTCCGTTCCAATCCGGCCAAGTCTGTGAAAGATATGAGGCTTTGAAATTTGCTGAAAATGGCCTCTCAGTTGCGGCCTTGTCATGACCACGCCCAATAATGGAACAAAATTTGAATTGATGATTTAGAAAGCCACATGGGTTGGGGACATGTTGGCCAAAATTGGAGGCTTTCCATAGAAAACTCGAGGATCAGGGACCAGAAGTTCAAGAGGTACGATTTTGAAGGTTTGAGGTTCGGGCCAAGATGGCCGACTTCCTGTAGCATTTAGGGCGGGGTCATAATATCATTTTTGACATGTCTTGACGTGGTCTATGTCCCTGGCCAATGTCACTTTTGTACGATGATTTTTTTTGCCACCGGGCTCTCATTGACTCAATGTAAACTGCGTGCTTGAGGGGGCGCCACTGAGCCATATTTTATTATTTTCTCTCGCGAACCCCACCCAAAATTAGAGCTTGCGGAGCACTACGTTTTAACCCCTGTTACTTGCGAATCGGTTCACGTTTGCTACGTGAATTCTTGCGTTTTCGTCCCCCGTTAACGGTTTTAATTAGTCCCTCGCGGGACACTGCGTGTCCGTTGCTCGGGCCTAATTATACAGAAAATTAAGCGAGATAGAAGCATGTTGTAATAGACTTTTTTGATCAGTGCGACGTGCCGAATCAGGATATCACCTTTGTTTTCACTTTCGTGCAAGTGTAATTTTGAAGGTATAGGTAGGGGGCGCTATTTTTGTGAAAATTGTACAATTATCAAGGGTAATCAGTACGATCCACAGAGGGGCTTATGTGATCCAAAGATGAGTGTGATCTGAATTTGCATGCCCTTGTGAGTTGTCGTCAAAGAGGCGCGGAAAAAGCATGTTTTTTAGCAGAGCGGTAGAGACACACCGTAACAGATATCTGAACAAAAGAGCTTGATTATTGTAGCTCTACGCCTCTAGATTGCACTCACCAAGTTCAATGTCATTTGGTCCAAAATCCTGGGAGTGACTTGAAAAAATGTCAGGCGAAGAAATGCTGGGTAAAATTTTCAATCCAATATGGCCGACTTCCGGTTTGTCAGAGGAAGTAGCTATAATGACGTTTTACGTTTGTCTTGATGTGCTCTATCACTGTACCGAATAACATAGGTTTAGGCCAAAAACTCATGCCTCCATTTGAATAGGGGTCAGACTTGAGGGGGCGCCACTGAGTTATTATGCACAGTGTGATTTTGCAGACTTCAAAATATTGAATTTTTCACCAACTTTGATCATTTAGTCAAATAAAATTGAGTTTTCGTTAATATTCAGGGGGTCAAAATTGGGGTCAAAGGCGCACCAAAATAATAATAATAATAATAATAATAATGGAAATGATTTTTCGGCTATTATTTCTCTCCCACAAAGACATTACTCAGAGAGCCGTGGTTTTGATATGTTGTTCCCCATCACTGACAAGGTCTGTATGATTTTTTCCACACCTCCATGCCATCCCGTTTTTTTTATACGAATTTTTAAAGTCAAAACTTTGAGGGGGCGCCAGTGGGTCATTTTTGGCGATAGCGGCTGCGTGTGCACAGCATTATGTCCAGGTGGGGAATGTGCACGCGCGCCGGATTGGGTCCGTTCCAATCCGGCCAAGTCTGTGAAAGATATGAGGCTTTGAAATTTGCTGAAAATGGCCTCTCAGTTGCGGCCTTGTCATGACCACGCCCAATAATGGAACAAAATTTGAATTGATGATTTAGAAAGCCACATGGGTTGGGGACATGTTGGCCAAAATTGGAGGCTTTCCATAGAAAACTCGAGGATCAGGGACCAGAAGTTCAAGAGGTACGATTTTGAAGGTTTGAGGTTCGGGCCAAGATGGCCGACTTCCTGTAGCATTTAGGGCGGGGTCATAATATCATTTTTGACATGTCTTGACGTGGTCTATGTCCCTGGCCAATGTCACTTTTGTACGATGATTTTTTTTGCCACCGGGCTCTCATTGACTCAATGTAAACTGCGTGCTTGAGGGGGCGCCACTGAGCCATATTTTATTATTTTCTCTCGCGAACCCCACCCAAAATTAGAGCTTGCGGAGCACTACGTTTTAACCCCTGTTACTTGCGAATCGGTTCACGTTTGCTACGTGAATTCTTGCGTTTTCGTCCCCCGTTAACGGTTTTAATTAGTCCCTCGCGGGACACTGCGTGTCCGTTGCTCGGGCCTAATTATACAGAAAATTAAGCGAGATAGAAGCATGTTGTAATAGACTTTTTTGATCAGTGCGACGTGCCGAATCAGGATATCACCTTTGTTTTCACTTTCGTGCAAGTGTAATTTTGAAGGTATAGGTAGGGGGCGCTATTTTTGTGAAAATTGTACAATTATCAAGGGTAATCAGTACGATCCACAGAGGGGCTTATGTGATCCAAAGATGAGTGTGATCTGAATTTGCATGCCCTTGTGAGTTGTCGTCAAAGAGGCGCGGAAAAAGCATGTTTTTTAGCAGAGCGGTAGAGACACACCGTAACAGATATCTGAACAAAAGAGCTTGATTATTGTAGCTCTACGCCTCTAGATTGCACTCACCAAGTTCAATGTCATTTGGTCCAAAATCCTGGGAGTGACTTGAAAAAATGTCAGGCGAAGAAATGCTGGGTAAAATTTTCAATCCAATATGGCCGACTTCCGGTTTGTCAGAGGAAGTAGCTATAATGACGTTTTACGTTTGTCTTGATGTGCTCTATCACTGTACCGAATAACATAGGTTTAGGCCAAAAACTCATGCCTCCATTTGAATAGGGGTCAGACTTGAGGGGGCGCCACTGAGTTATTATGCACAGTGTGATTTTGCAGACTTCAAAATATTGAATTTTTCACCAACTTTGATCATTTAGTCAAATAAAATTGAGTTTTCGTTAATATTCAGGGGGTCAAAATTGGGGTCAAAGGCGCACCAAAATAATAATAATAATAATAATAATAATGGAAATGATTTTTCGGCTATTATTTCTCTCCCACAAAGACATTACTCAGAGAGCCGTGGTTTTGATATGTTGTTCCCCATCACTGACAAGGTCTGTATGATTTTTTCCACACCTCCATGCCATCCCGTTTTTTTTATACGAATTTTTAAAGTCAAAACTTTGAGGGGGCGCCAGTGGGTCATTTTTGGCGATAGCGGCTGCGTGTGCACAGCATTATGTCCAGGTGGGGAATGTGCACGCGCGCCGGATTGGGTCCGTTCCAATCCGGCCAAGTCTGTGAAAGATATGAGGCTTTGAAATTTGCTGAAAATGGCCTCTCAGTTGCGGCCTTGTCATGACCACGCCCAATAATGGAACAAAATTTGAATTGATGATTTAGAAAGCCACATGGGTTGGGGACATGTTGGCCAAAATTGGAGGCTTTCCATAGAAAACTCGAGGATCAGGGACCAGAAGTTCAAGAGGTACGATTTTGAAGGTTTGAGGTTCGGGCCAAGATGGCCGACTTCCTGTAGCATTTAGGGCGGGGTCATAATATCATTTTTGACATGTCTTGACGTGGTCTATGTCCCTGGCCAATGTCACTTTTGTACGATGATTTTTTTTGCCACCGGGCTCTCATTGACTCAATGTAAACTGCGTGCTTGAGGGGGCGCCACTGAGCCATATTTTATTATTTTCTCTCGCGAACCCCACCCAAAATTAGAGCTTGCGGAGCACTACGTTTTAACCCCTGTTACTTGCGAATCGGTTCACGTTTGCTACGTGAATTCTTGCGTTTTCGTCCCCCGTTAACGGTTTTAATTAGTCCCTCGCGGGACACTGCGTGTCCGTTGCTCGGGCCTAATTATACAGAAAATTAAGCGAGATAGAAGCATGTTGTAATAGACTTTTTTGATCAGTGCGACGTGCCGAATCAGGATATCACCTTTGTTTTCACTTTCGTGCAAGTGTAATTTTGAAGGTATAGGTAGGGGGCGCTATTTTTGTGAAAATTGTACAATTATCAAGGGTAATCAGTACGATCCACAGAGGGGCTTATGTGATCCAAAGATGAGTGTGATCTGAATTTGCATGCCCTTGTGAGTTGTCGTCAAAGAGGCGCGGAAAAAGCATGTTTTTTAGCAGAGCGGTAGAGACACACCGTAACAGATATCTGAACAAAAGAGCTTGATTATTGTAGCTCTACGCCTCTAGATTGCACTCACCAAGTTCAATGTCATTTGGTCCAAAATCCTGGGAGTGACTTGAAAAAATGTCAGGCGAAGAAATGCTGGGTAAAATTTTCAATCCAATATGGCCGACTTCCGGTTTGTCAGAGGAAGTAGCTATAATGACGTTTTACGTTTGTCTTGATGTGCTCTATCACTGTACCGAATAACATAGGTTTAGGCCAAAAACTCATGCCTCCATTTGAATAGGGGTCAGACTTGAGGGGGCGCCACTGAGTTATTATGCACAGTGTGATTTTGCAGACTTCAAAATATTGAATTTTTCACCAACTTTGATCATTTAGTCAAATAAAATTGAGTTTTCGTTAATATTCAGGGGGTCAAAATTGGGGTCAAAGGCGCACCAAAATAATAATAATAATAATAATAATAATGGAAATGATTTTTCGGCTATTATTTCTCTCCCACAAAGACATTACTCAGAGAGCCGTGGTTTTGATATGTTGTTCCCCATCACTGACAAGGTCTGTATGATTTTTTCCACACCTCCATGCCATCCCGTTTTTTTTATACGAATTTTTAAAGTCAAAACTTTGAGGGGGCGCCAGTGGGTCATTTTTGGCGATAGCGGCTGCGTGTGCACAGCATTATGTCCAGGTGGGGAATGTGCACGCGCGCCGGATTGGGTCCGTTCCAATCCGGCCAAGTCTGTGAAAGATATGAGGCTTTGAAATTTGCTGAAAATGGCCTCTCAGTTGCGGCCTTGTCATGACCACGCCCAATAATGGAACAAAATTTGAATTGATGATTTAGAAAGCCACATGGGTTGGGGACATGTTGGCCAAAATTGGAGGCTTTCCATAGAAAACTCGAGGATCAGGGACCAGAAGTTCAAGAGGTACGATTTTGAAGGTTTGAGGTTCGGGCCAAGATGGCCGACTTCCTGTAGCATTTAGGGCGGGGTCATAATATCATTTTTGACATGTCTTGACGTGGTCTATGTCCCTGGCCAATGTCACTTTTGTACGATGATTTTTTTTGCCACCGGGCTCTCATTGACTCAATGTAAACTGCGTGCTTGAGGGGGCGCCACTGAGCCATATTTTATTATTTTCTCTCGCGAACCCCACCCAAAATTAGAGCTTGCGGAGCACTACGTTTTAACCCCTGTTACTTGCGAATCGGTTCACGTTTGCTACGTGAATTCTTGCGTTTTCGTCCCCCGTTAACGGTTTTAATTAGTCCCTCGCGGGACACTGCGTGTCCGTTGCTCGGGCCTAATAATAATGGAAATGATTTTTCGGCTATTATTTCTCTCCCACAAAGACATTACTCAGAGAGCCGTGGTTTTGCTATGTTGTTCCCCATCACTGACAAGGTCTGTATGATTTTTTCCACACCTCCATGCCATCCCGTTTTTTTTATACGAATTTTTAAAGTCAAAACTTTGAGGGGGCGCCAGTGGGTCATTTTTGGCGATAGCGGCTGCGTGTGCACAGCATTATGTCCAGGTGGGGAATGTGCACGCGCGCCGGATTGGGTCCGTTCCAATCCGGCCAAGTCTGTGAAAGATATGAGGCTTTGAAATTTGCTGAAAATGGCCTCTCAGTTGCGGCCTTGTCATGACCACGCCCAATAATGGAACAAAATTTGAATTGATGATTTAGAAAGCCACATGGGTTGGGGACATGTTGGCCAAAATTGGAGGCTTTCCATAGAAAACTCGAGGATCAGGGACCAGAAGTTCAAGAGGTACGATTTTGAAGGTTTGAGGTTCGGGCCAAGATGGCCGACTTCCTGTAGCATTTAGGGCGGGGTCATAATATCATTTTTGACATGTCTTGACGTGGTCTATGTCCCTGGCCAATGTCACTTTTGTACGATGATTTTTTTTGCCACCGGGCTCTCATTGACTCAATGTAAACTGCGTGCTTGAGGGGGCGCCACTGAGCCATATTTTATTATTTTCTCTCGCGAACCCCACCCAAAATTAGAGCTTGCGGAGCACTACGTTTTAACCCCTGTTACTTGCGAATCGGTTCACGTTTGCTACGTGAATTCTTGCGTTTTCGTCCCCCGTTAACGGTTTTAATTAGTCCCTCGCGGGACACTGCGTGTCCGTTGCTCGGGCCTAATTATACAGAAAATTAAGCGAGATAGAAGCATGTTGTAATAGACTTTTTTGATCAGTGCGACGTGCCGAATCAGGATATCACCTTTGTTTTCACTTTCGTGCAAGTGTAATTTTGAAGGTATAGGTAGGGGGCGCTATTTTTGTGAAAATTGTACAATTATCAAGGGTAATCAGTACGATCCACAGAGGGGCTTATGTGATCCAAAGATGAGTGTGATCTGAATTTGCATGCCCTTGTGAGTTGTCGTCAAAGAGGCGCGGAAAAAGCATGTTTTTTAGCAGAGCGGTAGAGACACACCGTAACAGATATCTGAACAAAAGAGCTTGATTATTGTAGCTCTACGCCTCTAGATTGCACTCACCAAGTTCAATGTCATTTGGTCCAAAATCCTGGGAGTGACTTGAAAAAATGTCAGGCGAAGAAATGCTGGGTAAAATTTTCAATCCAATATGGCCGACTTCCGGTTTGTCAGAGGAAGTAGCTATAATGACGTTTTACGTTTGTCTTGATGTGCTCTATCACTGTACCGAATAACATAGGTTTAGGCCAAAAACTCATGCCTCCATTTGAATAGGGGTCAGACTTGAGGGGGCGCCACTGAGTTATTATGCACAGTGTGATTTTGCAGACTTCAAAATATTGAATTTTTCACCAACTTTGATCATTTAGTCAAATAAAATTGAGTTTTCGTTAATATTCAGGGGGTCAAAATTGGGGTCAAAGGCGCACCAAAATAATAATAATAATAATAATAATAATGGAAATGATTTTTCGGCTATTATTTCTCTCCCACAAAGACATTACTCAGAGAGCCGTGGTTTTGATATGTTGTTCCCCATCACTGACAAGGTCTGTATGATTTTTTCCACACCTCCATGCCATCCCGTTTTTTTTATACGAATTTTTAAAGTCAAAACTTTGAGGGGGCGCCAGTGGGTCATTTTTGGCGATAGCGGCTGCGTGTGCACAGCATTATGTCCAGGTGGGGAATGTGCACGCGCGCCGGATTGGGTCCGTTCCAATCCGGCCAAGTCTGTGAAAGATATGAGGCTTTGAAATTTGCTGAAAATGGCCTCTCAGTTGCGGCCTTGTCATGACCACGCCCAATAATGGAACAAAATTTGAATTGATGATTTAGAAAGCCACATGGGTTGGGGACATGTTGGCCAAAATTGGAGGCTTTCCATAGAAAACTCGAGGATCAGGGACCAGAAGTTCAAGAGGTACGATTTTGAAGGTTTGAGGTTCGGGCCAAGATGGCCGACTTCCTGTAGCATTTAGGGCGGGGTCATAATATCATTTTTGACATGTCTTGACGTGGTCTATGTCCCTGGCCAATGTCACTTTTGTACGATGATTTTTTTTGCCACCGGGCTCTCATTGACTCAATGTAAACTGCGTGCTTGAGGGGGCGCCACTGAGCCATATTTTATTATTTTCTCTCGCGAACCCCACCCAAAATTAGAGCTTGCGGAGCACTACGTTTTAACCCCTGTTACTTGCGAATCGGTTCACGTTTGCTACGTGAATTCTTGCGTTTTCGTCCCCCGTTAACGGTTTTAATTAGTCCCTCGCGGGACACTGCGTGTCCGTTGCTCGGGCCTAATTATACAGAAAATTAAGCGAGATAGAAGCATGTTGTAATAGACTTTTTTGATCAGTGCGACGTGCCGAATCAGGATATCACCTTTGTTTTCACTTTCGTGCAAGTGTAATTTTGAAGGTATAGGTAGGGGGCGCTATTTTTGTGAAAATTGTACAATTATCAAGGGTAATCAGTACGATCCACAGAGGGGCTTATGTGATCCAAAGATGAGTGTGATCTGAATTTGCATGCCCTTGTGAGTTGTCGTCAAAGAGGCGCGGAAAAAGCATGTTTTTTAGCAGAGCGGTAGAGACACACCGTAACAGATATCTGAACAAAAGAGCTTGATTATTGTAGCTCTACGCCTCTAGATTGCACTCACCAAGTTCAATGTCATTTGGTCCAAAATCCTGGGAGTGACTTGAAAAAATGTCAGGCGAAGAAATGCTGGGTAAAATTTTCAATCCAATATGGCCGACTTCCGGTTTGTCAGAGGAAGTAGCTATAATGACGTTTTACGTTTGTCTTGATGTGCTCTATCACTGTACCGAATAACATAGGTTTAGGCCAAAAACTCATGCCTCCATTTGAATAGGGGTCAGACTTGAGGGGGCGCCACTGAGTTATTATGCACAGTGTGATTTTGCAGACTTCAAAATATTGAATTTTTCACCAACTTTGATCATTTAGTCAAATAAAATTGAGTTTTCGTTAATATTCAGGGGGTCAAAATTGGGGTCAAAGGCGCACCAAAATAATAATAATAATAATAATAATAATGGAAATGATTTTTCGGCTATTATTTCTCTCCCACAAAGACATTACTCAGAGAGCCGTGGTTTTGATATGTTGTTCCCCATCACTGACAAGGTCTGTATGATTTTTTCCACACCTCCATGCCATCCCGTTTTTTTTATACGAATTTTTAAAGTCAAAACTTTGAGGGGGCGCCAGTGGGTCATTTTTGGCGATAGCGGCTGCGTGTGCACAGCATTATGTCCAGGTGGGGAATGTGCACGCGCGCCGGATTGGGTCCGTTCCAATCCGGCCAAGTCTGTGAAAGATATGAGGCTTTGAAATTTGCTGAAAATGGCCTCTCAGTTGCGGCCTTGTCATGACCACGCCCAATAATGGAACAAAATTTGAATTGATGATTTAGAAAGCCACATGGGTTGGGGACATGTTGGCCAAAATTGGAGGCTTTCCATAGAAAACTCGAGGATCAGGGACCAGAAGTTCAAGAGGTACGATTTTGAAGGTTTGAGGTTCGGGCCAAGATGGCCGACTTCCTGTAGCATTTAGGGCGGGGTCATAATATCATTTTTGACATGTCTTGACGTGGTCTATGTCCCTGGCCAATGTCACTTTTGTACGATGATTTTTTTTGCCACCGGGCTCTCATTGACTCAATGTAAACTGCGTGCTTGAGGGGGCGCCACTGAGCCATATTTTATTATTTTCTCTCGCGAACCCCACCCAAAATTAGAGCTTGCGGAGCACTACGTTTTAACCCCTGTTACTTGCGAATCGGTTCACGTTTGCTACGTGAATTCTTGCGTTTTCGTCCCCCGTTAACGGTTTTAATTAGTCCCTCGCGGGACACTGCGTGTCCGTTGCTCGGGCCTAATAATAATAATGGAAATGATTTTTCGGCTATTATTTCTCTCCCACAAAGACATTACTCAGAGAGCCGTGGTTTTGATATGTTGTTCCCCATCACTGACAAGGTCTGTATGATTTTTTCCACACCTCCATGCCATCCCGTTTTTTTTATACGAATTTTTAAAGTCAAAACTTTGAGGGGGCGCCAGTGGGTCATTTTTGGCGATAGCGGCTGCGTGTGCACAGCATTATGTCCAGGTGGGGAATGTGCACGCGCGCCGGATTGGGTCCGTTCCAATCCGGCCAAGTCTGTGAAAGATATGAGGCTTTGAAATTTGCTGAAAATGGCCTCTCAGTTGCGGCCTTGTCATGACCACGCCCAATAATGGAACAAAATTTGAATTGATGATTTAGAAAGCCACATGGGTTGGGGACATGTTGGCCAAAATTGGAGGCTTTCCATAGAAAACTCGAGGATCAGGGACCAGAAGTTCAAGAGGTACGATTTTGAAGGTTTGAGGTTCGGGCCAAGATGGCCGACTTCCTGTAGCATTTAGGGCGGGGTCATAATATCATTTTTGACATGTCTTGACGTGGTCTATGTCCCTGGCCAATGTCACTTTTGTACGATGATTTTTTTTGCCACCGGGCTCTCATTGACTCAATGTAAACTGCGTGCTTGAGGGGGCGCCACTGAGCCATATTTTATTATTTTCTCTCGCGAACCCCACCCAAAATTAGAGCTTGCGGAGCACTACGTTTTAACCCCTGTTACTTGCGAATCGGTTCACGTTTGCTACGTGAATTCTTGCGTTTTCGTCCCCCGTTAACGGTTTTAATTAGTCCCTCGCGGGACACTGCGTGTCCGTTGCTCGGGCCTAATTATACAGAAAATTAAGCGAGATAGAAGCATGTTGTAATAGACTTTTTTGATCAGTGCGACGTGCCGAATCAGGATATCACCTTTGTTTTCACTTTCGTGCAAGTGTAATTTTGAAGGTATAGGTAGGGGGCGCTATTTTTGTGAAAATTGTACAATTATCAAGGGTAATCAGTACGATCCACAGAGGGGCTTATGTGATCCAAAGATGAGTGTGATCTGAATTTGCATGCCCTTGTGAGTTGTCGTCAAAGAGGCGCGGAAAAAGCATGTTTTTTAGCAGAGCGGTAGAGACACACCGTAACAGATATCTGAACAAAAGAGCTTGATTATTGTAGCTCTACGCCTCTAGATTGCACTCACCAAGTTCAATGTCATTTGGTCCAAAATCCTGGGAGTGACTTGAAAAAATGTCAGGCGAAGAAATGCTGGGTAAAATTTTCAATCCAATATGGCCGACTTCCGGTTTGTCAGAGGAAGTAGCTATAATGACGTTTTACGTTTGTCTTGATGTGCTCTATCACTGTACCGAATAACATAGGTTTAGGCCAAAAACTCATGCCTCCATTTGAATAGGGGTCAGACTTGAGGGGGCGCCACTGAGTTATTATGCACAGTGTGATTTTGCAGACTTCAAAATATTGAATTTTTCACCAACTTTGATCATTTAGTCAAATAAAATTGAGTTTTCGTTAATATTCAGGGGGTCAAAATTGGGGTCAAAGGCGCACCAAAATAATAATAATAATAATAATAATAATGGAAATGATTTTTCGGCTATTATTTCTCTCCCACAAAGACATTACTCAGAGAGCCGTGGTTTTGATATGTTGTTCCCCATCACTGACAAGGTCTGTATGATTTTTTCCACACCTCCATGCCATCCCGTTTTTTTTATACGAATTTTTAAAGTCAAAACTTTGAGGGGGCGCCAGTGGGTCATTTTTGGCGATAGCGGCTGCGTGTGCACAGCATTATGTCCAGGTGGGGAATGTGCACGCGCGCCGGATTGGGTCCGTTCCAATCCGGCCAAGTCTGTGAAAGATATGAGGCTTTGAAATTTGCTGAAAATGGCCTCTCAGTTGCGGCCTTGTCATGACCACGCCCAATAATGGAACAAAATTTGAATTGATGATTTAGAAAGCCACATGGGTTGGGGACATGTTGGCCAAAATTGGAGGCTTTCCATAGAAAACTCGAGGATCAGGGACCAGAAGTTCAAGAGGTACGATTTTGAAGGTTTGAGGTTCGGGCCAAGATGGCCGACTTCCTGTAGCATTTAGGGCGGGGTCATAATATCATTTTTGACATGTCTTGACGTGGTCTATGTCCCTGGCCAATGTCACTTTTGTACGATGATTTTTTTTGCCACCGGGCTCTCATTGACTCAATGTAAACTGCGTGCTTGAGGGGGCGCCACTGAGCCATATTTTATTATTTTCTCTCGCGAACCCCACCCAAAATTAGAGCTTGCGGAGCACTACGTTTTAACCCCTGTTACTTGCGAATCGGTTCACGTTTGCTACGTGAATTCTTGCGTTTTCGTCCCCCGTTAACGGTTTTAATTAGTCCCTCGCGGGACACTGCGTGTCCGTTGCTCGGGCCTAATTATACAGAAAATTAAGCGAGATAGAAGCATGTTGTAATAGACTTTTTTGATCAGTGCGACGTGCCGAATCAGGATATCACCTTTGTTTTCACTTTCGTGCAAGTGTAATTTTGAAGGTATAGGTAGGGGGCGCTATTTTTGTGAAAATTGTACAATTATCAAGGGTAATCAGTACGATCCACAGAGGGGCTTATGTGATCCAAAGATGAGTGTGATCTGAATTTGCATGCCCTTGTGAGTTGTCGTCAAAGAGGCGCGGAAAAAGCATGTTTTTTAGCAGAGCGGTAGAGACACACCGTAACAGATATCTGAACAAAAGAGCTTGATTATTGTAGCTCTACGCCTCTAGATTGCACTCACCAAGTTCAATGTCATTTGGTCCAAAATCCTGGGAGTGACTTGAAAAAATGTCAGGCGAAGAAATGCTGGGTAAAATTTTCAATCCAATATGGCCGACTTCCGGTTTGTCAGAGGAAGTAGCTATAATGACGTTTTACGTTTGTCTTGATGTGCTCTATCACTGTACCGAATAACATAGGTTTAGGCCAAAAACTCATGCCTCCATTTGAATAGGGGTCAGACTTGAGGGGGCGCCACTGAGTTATTATGCACAGTGTGATTTTGCAGACTTCAAAATATTGAATTTTTCACCAACTTTGATCATTTAGTCAAATAAAATTGAGTTTTCGTTAATATTCAGGGGGTCAAAATTGGGGTCAAAGGCGCACCAAAATAATAATAATAATAATAATAATAATGGAAATGATTTTTCGGCTATTATTTCTCTCCCACAAAGACATTACTCAGAGAGCCGTGGTTTTGATATGTTGTTCCCCATCACTGACAAGGTCTGTATGATTTTTTCCACACCTCCATGCCATCCCGTTTTTTTTATACGAATTTTTAAAGTCAAAACTTTGAGGGGGCGCCAGTGGGTCATTTTTGGCGATAGCGGCTGCGTGTGCACAGCATTATGTCCAGGTGGGGAATGTGCACGCGCGCCGGATTGGGTCCGTTCCAATCCGGCCAAGTCTGTGAAAGATATGAGGCTTTGAAATTTGCTGAAAATGGCCTCTCAGTTGCGGCCTTGTCATGACCACGCCCAATAATGGAACAAAATTTGAATTGATGATTTAGAAAGCCACATGGGTTGGGGACATGTTGGCCAAAATTGGAGGCTTTCCATAGAAAACTCGAGGATCAGGGACCAGAAGTTCAAGAGGTACGATTTTGAAGGTTTGAGGTTCGGGCCAAGATGGCCGACTTCCTGTAGCATT
Source organism: Gobius niger (assembly GCF_951799975.1). Classification (NCBI taxonomy): domain Eukaryota; kingdom Metazoa; phylum Chordata; class Actinopteri; order Gobiiformes; family Gobiidae; genus Gobius; species Gobius niger. The sequence continues at coordinate 57,323 of NW_027639100.1, forward strand.
TAGGGCGGGGTCATAATATCATTTTTGACATGTCTTGACGTGGTCTATGTCCCTGGCCAATGTCACTTTTGTACGATGATTTTTTTTGCCACCGGGCTCTCATTGACTCAATGTAAACTGCGTGCTTGAGGGGGCGCCACTGAGCCATATTTTATTATTTTCTCTCGCGAACCCCACCCAAAATTAGAGCTTGCGGAGCACTACGTTTTAACCCCTGTTACTTGCGAATCGGTTCACGTTTGCTACGTGAATTCTTGCGTTTTCGTCCCCCGTTAACGGTTTTAATTAGTCCCTCGCGGGACACTGCGTGTCCGTTGCTCGGGCCTAATTATACAGAAAATTAAGCGAGATAGAAGCATGTTGTAATAGACTTTTTTGATCAGTGCGACGTGCCGAATCAGGATATCACCTTTGTTTTCACTTTCGTGCAAGTGTAATTTTGAAGGTATAGGTAGGGGGCGCTATTTTTGTGAAAATTGTACAATTATCAAGGGTAATCAGTACGATCCACAGAGGGGCTTATGTGATCCAAAGATGAGTGTGATCTGAATTTGCATGCCCTTGTGAGTTGTCGTCAAAGAGGCGCGGAAAAAGCATGTTTTTTAGCAGAGCGGTAGAGACACACCGTAACAGATATCTGAACAAAAGAGCTTGATTATTGTAGCTCTACGCCTCTAGATTGCACTCACCAAGTTCAATGTCATTTGGTCCAAAATCCTGGGAGTGACTTGAAAAAATGTCAGGCGAAGAAATGCTGGGTAAAATTTTCAATCCAATATGGCCGACTTCCGGTTTGTCAGAGGAAGTAGCTATAATGACGTTTTACGTTTGTCTTGATGTGCTCTATCACTGTACCGAATAACATAGGTTTAGGCCAAAAACTCATGCCTCCATTTGAATAGGGGTCAGACTTGAGGGGGCGCCACTGAGTTATTATGCACAGTGTGATTTTGCAGACTTCAAAATATTGAATTTTTCACCAACTTTGATCATTTAGTCAAATAAAATTGAGTTTTCGTTAATATTCAGGGGGTCAAAATTGGGGTCAAAGGCGCACCAAAATAATAATAATAATAATAATAATAATGGAAATGATTTTTCGGCTATTATTTCTCTCCCACAAAGACATTACTCAGAGAGCCGTGGTTTTGATATGTTGTTCCCCATCACTGACAAGGTCTGTATGATTTTTTCCACACCTCCATGCCATCCCGTTTTTTTTATACGAATTTTTAAAGTCAAAACTTTGAGGGGGCGCCAGTGGGTCATTTTTGGCGATAGCGGCTGCGTGTGCACAGCATTATGTCCAGGTGGGGAATGTGCACGCGCGCCGGATTGGGTCCGTTCCAATCCGGCCAAGTCTGTGAAAGATATGAGGCTTTGAAATTTGCTGAAAATGGCCTCTCAGTTGCGGCCTTGTCATGACCACGCCCAATAATGGAACAAAATTTGAATTGATGATTTAGAAAGCCACATGGGTTGGGGACATGTTGGCCAAAATTGGAGGCTTTCCATAGAAAACTCGAGGATCAGGGACCAGAAGTTCAAGAGGTACGATTTTGAAGGTTTGAGGTTCGGGCCAAGATGGCCGACTTCCTGTAGCATTTAGGGCGGGGTCATAATATCATTTTTGACATGTCTTGACGTGGTCTATGTCCCTGGCCAATGTCACTTTTGTACGATGATTTTTTTTGCCACCGGGCTCTCATTGACTCAATGTAAACTGCGTGCTTGAGGGGGCGCCACTGAGCCATATTTTATTATTTTCTCTCGCGAACCCCACCCAAAATTAGAGCTTGCGGAGCACTACGTTTTAACCCCTGTTACTTGCGAATCGGTTCACGTTTGCTACGTGAATTCTTGCGTTTTCGTCCCCCGTTAACGGTTTTAATTAGTCCCTCGCGGGACACTGCGTGTCCGTTGCTCGGGCCTAATTATACAGAAAATTAAGCGAGATAGAAGCATGTTGTAATAGACTTTTTTGATCAGTGCGACGTGCCGAATCAGGATATCACCTTTGTTTTCACTTTCGTGCAAGTGTAATTTTGAAGGTATAGGTAGGGGGCGCTATTTTTGTGAAAATTGTACAATTATCAAGGGTAATCAGTACGATCCACAGAGGGGCTTATGTGATCCAAAGATGAGTGTGATCTGAATTTGCATGCCCTTGTGAGTTGTCGTCAAAGAGGCGCGGAAAAAGCATGTTTTTTAGCAGAGCGGTAGAGACACACCGTAACAGATATCTGAACAAAAGAGCTTGATTATTGTAGCTCTACGCCTCTAGATTGCACTCACCAAGTTCAATGTCATTTGGTCCAAAATCCTGGGAGTGACTTGAAAAAATGTCAGGCGAAGAAATGCTGGGTAAAATTTTCAATCCAATATGGCCGACTTCCGGTTTGTCAGAGGAAGTAGCTATAATGACGTTTTACGTTTGTCTTGATGTGCTCTATCACTGTACCGAATAACATAGGTTTAGGCCAAAAACTCATGCCTCCATTTGAATAGGGGTCAGACTTGAGGGGGCGCCACTGAGTTATTATGCACAGTGTGATTTTGCAGACTTCAAAATATTGAATTTTTCACCAACTTTGATCATTTAGTCAAATAAAATTGAGTTTTCGTTAATATTCAGGGGGTCAAAATTGGGGTCAAAGGCGCACCAAAATAATAATAATAATAATAATAATAATGGAAATGATTTTTCGGCTATTATTTCTCTCCCACAAAGACATTACTCAGAGAGCCGTGGTTTTGATATGTTGTTCCCCATCACTGACAAGGTCTGTATGATTTTTTCCACACCTCCATGCCATCCCGTTTTTTTTATACGAATTTTTAAAGTCAAAACTTTGAGGGGGCGCCAGTGGGTCATTTTTGGCGATAGCGGCTGCGTGTGCACAGCATTATGTCCAGGTGGGGAATGTGCACGCGCGCCGGATTGGGTCCGTTCCAATCCGGCCAAGTCTGTGAAAGATATGAGGCTTTGAAATTTGCTGAAAATGGCCTCTCAGTTGCGGCCTTGTCATGACCACGCCCAATAATGGAACAAAATTTGAATTGATGATTTAGAAAGCCACATGGGTTGGGGACATGTTGGCCAAAATTGGAGGCTTTCCATAGAAAACTCGAGGATCAGGGACCAGAAGTTCAAGAGGTACGATTTTGAAGGTTTGAGGTTCGGGCCAAGATGGCCGACTTCCTGTAGCATTTAGGGCGGGGTCATAATATCATTTTTGACATGTCTTGACGTGGTCTATGTCCCTGGCCAATGTCACTTTTGTACGATGATTTTTTTTGCCACCGGGCTCTCATTGACTCAATGTAAACTGCGTGCTTGAGGGGGCGCCACTGAGCCATATTTTATTATTTTCTCTCGCGAACCCCACCCAAAATTAGAGCTTGCGGAGCACTACGTTTTAACCCCTGTTACTTGCGAATCGGTTCACGTTTGCTACGTGAATTCTTGCGTTTTCGTCCCCCGTTAACGGTTTTAATTAGTCCCTCGCGGGACACTGCGTGTCCGTTGCTCGGGCCTAATTATACAGAAAATTAAGCGAGATAGAAGCATGTTGTAATAGACTTTTTTGATCAGTGCGACGTGCCGAATCAGGATATCACCTTTGTTTTCACTTTCGTGCAAGTGTAATTTTGAAGGTATAGGTAGGGGGCGCTATTTTTGTGAAAATTGTACAATTATCAAGGGTAATCAGTACGATCCACAGAGGGGCTTATGTGATCCAAAGATGAGTGTGATCTGAATTTGCATGCCCTTGTGAGTTGTCGTCAAAGAGGCGCGGAAAAAGCATGTTTTTTAGCAGAGCGGTAGAGACACACCGTAACAGATATCTGAACAAAAGAGCTTGATTATTGTAGCTCTACGCCTCTAGATTGCACTCACCAAGTTCAATGTCATTTGGTCCAAAATCCTGGGAGTGACTTGAAAAAATGTCAGGCGAAGAAATGCTGGGTAAAATTTTCAATCCAATATGGCCGACTTCCGGTTTGTCAGAGGAAGTAGCTATAATGACGTTTTACGTTTGTCTTGATGTGCTCTATCACTGTACCGAATAACATAGGTTTAGGCCAAAAACTCATGCCTCCATTTGAATAGGGGTCAGACTTGAGGGGGCGCCACTGAGTTATTATGCACAGTGTGATTTTGCAGACTTCAAAATATTGAATTTTTCACCAACTTTGATCATTTAGTCAAATAAAATTGAGTTTTCGTTAATATTCAGGGGGTCAAAATTGGGGTCAAAGGCGCACCAAAATAATAATAATAATAATAATAATAATGGAAATGATTTTTCGGCTATTATTTCTCTCCCACAAAGACATTACTCAGAGAGCCGTGGTTTTGATATGTTGTTCCCCATCACTGACAAGGTCTGTATGATTTTTTCCACACCTCCATGCCATCCCGTTTTTTTTATACGAATTTTTAAAGTCAAAACTTTGAGGGGGCGCCAGTGGGTCATTTTTGGCGATAGCGGCTGCGTGTGCACAGCATTATGTCCAGGTGGGGAATGTGCACGCGCGCCGGATTGGGTCCGTTCCAATCCGGCCAAGTCTGTGAAAGATATGAGGCTTTGAAATTTGCTGAAAATGGCCTCTCAGTTGCGGCCTTGTCATGACCACGCCCAATAATGGAACAAAATTTGAATTGATGATTTAGAAAGCCACATGGGTTGGGGACATGTTGGCCAAAATTGGAGGCTTTCCATAGAAAACTCGAGGATCAGGGACCAGAAGTTCAAGAGGTACGATTTTGAAGGTTTGAGGTTCGGGCCAAGATGGCCGACTTCCTGTAGCATTTAGGGCGGGGTCATAATATCATTTTTGACATGTCTTGACGTGGTCTATGTCCCTGGCCAATGTCACTTTTGTACGATGATTTTTTTTGCCACCGGGCTCTCATTGACTCAATGTAAACTGCGTGCTTGAGGGGGCGCCACTGAGCCATATTTTATTATTTTCTCTCGCGAACCCCACCCAAAATTAGAGCTTGCGGAGCACTACGTTTTAACCCCTGTTACTTGCGAATCGGTTCACGTTTGCTACGTGAATTCTTGCGTTTTCGTCCCCCGTTAACGGTTTTAATTAGTCCCTCGCGGGACACTGCGTGTCCGTTGCTCGGGCCTAATTATACAGAAAATTAAGCGAGATAGAAGCATGTTGTAATAGACTTTTTTGATCAGTGCGACGTGCCGAATCAGGATATCACCTTTGTTTTCACTTTCGTGCAAGTGTAATTTTGAAGGTATAGGTAGGGGGCGCTATTTTTGTGAAAATTGTACAATTATCAAGGGTAATCAGTACGATCCACAGAGGGGCTTATGTGATCCAAAGATGAGTGTGATCTGAATTTGCATGCCCTTGTGAGTTGTCGTCAAAGAGGCGCGGAAAAAGCATGTTTTTTAGCAGAGCGGTAGAGACACACCGTAACAGATATCTGAACAAAAGAGCTTGATTATTGTAGCTCTACGCCTCTAGATTGCACTCACCAAGTTCAATGTCATTTGGTCCAAAATCCTGGGAGTGACTTGAAAAAATGTCAGGCGAAGAAATGCTGGGTAAAATTTTCAATCCAATATGGCCGACTTCCGGTTTGTCAGAGGAAGTAGCTATAATGACGTTTTACGTTTGTCTTGATGTGCTCTATCACTGTACCGAATAACATAGGTTTAGGCCAAAAACTCATGCCTCCATTTGAATAGGGGTCAGACTTGAGGGGGCGCCACTGAGTTATTATGCACAGTGTGATTTTGCAGACTTCAAAATATTGAATTTTTCACCAACTTTGATCATTTAGTCAAATAAAATTGAGTTTTCGTTAATATTCAGGGGGTCAAAATTGGGGTCAAAGGCGCACCAAAATAATAATAATAATAATAATAATAATGGAAATGATTTTTCGGCTATTATTTCTCTCCCACAAAGACATTACTCAGAGAGCCGTGGTTTTGATATGTTGTTCCCCATCACTGACAAGGTCTGTATGATTTTTTCCACACCTCCATGCCATCCCGTTTTTTTTATACGAATTTTTAAAGTCAAAACTTTGAGGGGGCGCCAGTGGGTCATTTTTGGCGATAGCGGCTGCGTGTGCACAGCATTATGTCCAGGTGGGGAATGTGCACGCGCGCCGGATTGGGTCCGTTCCAATCCGGCCAAGTCTGTGAAAGATATGAGGCTTTGAAATTTGCTGAAAATGGCCTCTCAGTTGCGGCCTTGTCATGACCACGCCCAATAATGGAACAAAATTTGAATTGATGATTTAGAAAGCCACATGGGTTGGGGACATGTTGGCCAAAATTGGAGGCTTTCCATAGAAAACTCGAGGATCAGGGACCAGAAGTTCAAGAGGTACGATTTTGAAGGTTTGAGGTTCGGGCCAAGATGGCCGACTTCCTGTAGCATTTAGGGCGGGGTCATAATATCATTTTTGACATGTCTTGACGTGGTCTATGTCCCTGGCCAATGTCACTTTTGTACGATGATTTTTTTTGCCACCGGGCTCTCATTGACTCAATGTAAACTGCGTGCTTGAGGGGGCGCCACTGAGCCATATTTTATTATTTTCTCTCGCGAACCCCACCCAAAATTAGAGCTTGCGGAGCACTACGTTTTAACCCCTGTTACTTGCGAATCGGTTCACGTTTGCTACGTGAATTCTTGCGTTTTCGTCCCCCGTTAACGGTTTTAATTAGTCCCTCGCGGGACACTGCGTGTCCGTTGCTCGGGCCTAATTATACAGAAAATTAAGCGAGATAGAAGCATGTTGTAATAGACTTTTTTGATCAGTGCGACGTGCCGAATCAGGATATCACCTTTGTTTTCACTTTCGTGCAAGTGTAATTTTGAAGGTATAGGTAGGGGGCGCTATTTTTGTGAAAATTGTACAATTATCAAGGGTAATCAGTACGATCCACAGAGGGGCTTATGTGATCCAAAGATGAGTGTGATCTGAATTTGCATGCCCTTGTGAGTTGTCGTCAAAGAGGCGCGGAAAAAGCATGTTTTTTAGCAGAGCGGTAGAGACACACCGTAACAGATATCTGAACAAAAGAGCTTGATTATTGTAGCTCTACGCCTCTAGATTGCACTCACCAAGTTCAATGTCATTTGGTCCAAAATCCTGGGAGTGACTTGAAAAAATGTCAGGCGAAGAAATGCTGGGTAAAATTTTCAATCCAATATGGCCGACTTCCGGTTTGTCAGAGGAAGTAGCTATAATGACGTTTTACGTTTGTCTTGATGTGCTCTATCACTGTACCGAATAACATAGGTTTAGGCCAAAAACTCATGCCTCCATTTGAATAGGGGTCAGACTTGAGGGGGCGCCACTGAGTTATTATGCACAGTGTGATTTTGCAGACTTCAAAATATTGAATTTTTCACCAACTTTGATCATTTAGTCAAATAAAATTGAGTTTTCGTTAATATTCAGGGGGTCAAAATTGGGGTCAAAGGCGCACCAAAATAATAATAATAATAATAATAATAATGGAAATGATTTTTCGGCTATTATTTCTCTCCCACAAAGACATTACTCAGAGAGCCGTGGTTTTGATATGTTGTTCCCCATCACTGACAAGGTCTGTATGATTTTTTCCACACCTCCATGCCATCCCGTTTTTTTTATACGAATTTTTAAAGTCAAAACTTTGAGGGGGCGCCAGTGGGTCATTTTTGGCGATAGCGGCTGCGTGTGCACAGCATTATGTCCAGGTGGGGAATGTGCACGCGCGCCGGATTGGGTCCGTTCCAATCCGGCCAAGTCTGTGAAAGATATGAGGCTTTGAAATTTGCTGAAAATGGCCTCTCAGTTGCGGCCTTGTCATGACCACGCCCAATAATGGAACAAAATTTGAATTGATGATTTAGAAAGCCACATGGGTTGGGGACATGTTGGCCAAAATTGGAGGCTTTCCATAGAAAACTCGAGGATCAGGGACCAGAAGTTCAAGAGGTACGATTTTGAAGGTTTGAGGTTCGGGCCAAGATGGCCGACTTCCTGTAGCATTTAGGGCGGGGTCATAATATCATTTTTGACATGTCTTGACGTGGTCTATGTCCCTGGCCAATGTCACTTTTGTACGATGATTTTTTTTGCCACCGGGCTCTCATTGACTCAATGTAAACTGCGTGCTTGAGGGGGCGCCACTGAGCCATATTTTATTATTTTCTCTCGCGAACCCCACCCAAAATTAGAGCTTGCGGAGCACTACGTTTTAACCCCTGTTACTTGCGAATCGGTTCACGTTTGCTACGTGAATTCTTGCGTTTTCGTCCCCCGTTAACGGTTTTAATTAGTCCCTCGCGGGACACTGCGTGTCCGTTGCTCGGGCCTAATTATACAGAAAATTAAGCGAGATAGAAGCATGTTGTAATAGACTTTTTTGATCAGTGCGACGTGCCGAATCAGGATATCACCTTTGTTTTCACTTTCGTGCAAGTGTAATTTTGAAGGTATAGGTAGGGGGCGCTATTTTTGTGAAAATTGTACAATTATCAAGGGTAATCAGTACGATCCACAGAGGGGCTTATGTGATCCAAAGATGAGTGTGATCTGAATTTGCATGCCCTTGTGAGTTGTCGTCAAAGAGGCGCGGAAAAAGCATGTTTTTTAGCAGAGCGGTAGAGACACACCGTAACAGATATCTGAACAAAAGAGCTTGATTATTGTAGCTCTACGCCTCTAGATTGCACTCACCAAGTTCAATGTCATTTGGTCCAAAATCCTGGGAGTGACTTGAAAAAATGTCAGGCGAAGAAATGCTGGGTAAAATTTTCAATCCAATATGGCCGACTTCCGGTTTGTCAGAGGAAGTAGCTATAATGACGTTTTACGTTTGTCTTGATGTGCTCTATCACTGTACCGAATAACATAGGTTTAGGCCAAAAACTCATGCCTCCATTTGAATAGGGGTCAGACTTGAGGGGGCGCCACTGAGTTATTATGCACAGTGTGATTTTGCAGACTTCAAAATATTGAATTTTTCACCAACTTTGATCATTTAGTCAAATAAAATTGAGTTTTCGTTAATATTCAGGGGGTCAAAATTGGGGTCAAAGGCGCACCAAAATAATAATAATAATAATAATAATAATGGAAATGATTTTTCGGCTATTATTTCTCTCCCACAAAGACATTACTCAGAGAGCCGTGGTTTTGATATGTTGTTCCCCATCACTGACAAGGTCTGTATGATTTTTTCCACACCTCCATGCCATCCCGTTTTTTTTATACGAATTTTTAAAGTCAAAACTTTGAGGGGGCGCCAGTGGGTCATTTTTGGCGATAGCGGCTGCGTGTGCACAGCATTATGTCCAGGTGGGGAATGTGCACGCGCGCCGGATTGGGTCCGTTCCAATCCGGCCAAGTCTGTGAAAGATATGAGGCTTTGAAATTTGCTGAAAATGGCCTCTCAGTTGCGGCCTTGTCATGACCACGCCCAATAATGGAACAAAATTTGAATTGATGATTTAGAAAGCCACATGGGTTGGGGACATGTTGGCCAAAATTGGAGGCTTTCCATAGAAAACTCGAGGATCAGGGACCAGAAGTTCAAGAGGTACGATTTTGAAGGTTTGAGGTTCGGGCCAAGATGGCCGACTTCCTGTAGCATTTAGGGCGGGGTCATAATATCATTTTTGACATGTCTTGACGTGGTCTATGTCCCTGGCCAATGTCACTTTTGTACGATGATTTTTTTTGCCACCGGGCTCTCATTGACTCAATGTAAACTGCGTGCTTGAGGGGGCGCCACTGAGCCATATTTTATTATTTTCTCTCGCGAACCCCACCCAAAATTAGAGCTTGCGGAGCACTACGTTTTAACCCCTGTTACTTGCGAATCGGTTCACGTTTGCTACGTGAATTCTTGCGTTTTCGTCCCCCGTTAACGGTTTTAATTAGTCCCTCGCGGGACACTGCGTGTCCGTTGCTCGGGCCTAATTATACAGAAAATTAAGCGAGATAGAAGCATGTTGTAATAGACTTTTTTGATCAGTGCGACGTGCCGAATCAGGATATCACCTTTGTTTTCACTTTCGTGCAAGTGTAATTTTGAAGGTATAGGTAGGGGGCGCTATTTTTGTGAAAATTGTACAATTATCAAGGGTAATCAGTACGATCCACAGAGGGGCTTATGTGATCCAAAGATGAGTGTGATCTGAATTTGCATGCCCTTGTGAGTTGTCGTCAAAGAGGCGCGGAAAAAGCATGTTTTTTAGCAGAGCGGTAGAGACACACCGTAACAGATATCTGAACAAAAGAGCTTGATTATTGTAGCTCTACGCCTCTAGATTGCACTCACCAAGTTCAATGTCATTTGGTCCAAAATCCTGGGAGTGACTTGAAAAAATGTCAGGCGAAGAAATGCTGGGTAAAATTTTCAATCCAATATGGCCGACTTCCGGTTTGTCAGAGGAAGTAGCTATAATGACGTTTTACGTTTGTCTTGATGTGCTCTATCACTGTACCGAATAACATAGGTTTAGGCCAAAAACTCATGCCTCCATTTGAATAGGGGTCAGACTTGAGGGGGCGCCACTGAGTTATTATGCACAGTGTGATTTTGCAGACTTCAAAATATTGAATTTTTCACCAACTTTGATCATTTAGTCAAATAAAATTGAGTTTTCGTTAATATTCAGGGGGTCAAAATTGGGGTCAAAGGCGCACCAAAATAATAATAATAATAATAATAATAATGGAAATGATTTTTCGGCTATTATTTCTCTCCCACAAAGACATTACTCAGAGAGCCGTGGTTTTGATATGTTGTTCCCCATCACTGACAAGGTCTGTATGATTTTTTCCACACCTCCATGCCATCCCGTTTTTTTTATACGAATTTTTAAAGTCAAAACTTTGAGGGGGCGCCAGTGGGTCATTTTTGGCGATAGCGGCTGCGTGTGCACAGCATTATGTCCAGGTGGGGAATGTGCACGCGCGCCGGATTGGGTCCGTTCCAATCCGGCCAAGTCTGTGAAAGATATGAGGCTTTGAAATTTGCTGAAAATGGCCTCTCAGTTGCGGCCTTGTCATGACCACGCCCAATAATGGAACAAAATTTGAATTGATGATTTAGAAAGCCACATGGGTTGGGGACATGTTGGCCAAAATTGGAGGCTTTCCATAGAAAACTCGAGGATCAGGGACCAGAAGTTCAAGAGGTACGATTTTGAAGGTTTGAGGTTCGGGCCAAGATGGCCGACTTCCTGTAGCATTTAGGGCGGGGTCATAATATCATTTTTGACATGTCTTGACGTGGTCTATGTCCCTGGCCAATGTCACTTTTGTACGATGATTTTTTTTGCCACCGGGCTCTCATTGACTCAATGTAAACTGCGTGCTTGAGGGGGCGCCACTGAGCCATATTTTATTATTTTCTCTCGCGAACCCCACCCAAAATTAGAGCTTGCGGAGCACTACGTTTTAACCCCTGTTACTTGCGAATCGGTTCACGTTTGCTACGTGAATTCTTGCGTTTTCGTCCCCCGTTAACGGTTTTAATTAGTCCCTCGCGGGACACTGCGTGTCCGTTGCTCGGGCCTAATTATACAGAAAATTAAGCGAGATAGAAGCATGTTGTAATAGACTTTTTTGATCAGTGCGACGTGCCGAATCAGGATATCACCTTTGTTTTCACTTTCGTGCAAGTGTAATTTTGAAGGTATAGGTAGGGGGCGCTATTTTTGTGAAAATTGTACAATTATCAAGGGTAATCAGTACGATCCACAGAGGGGCTTATGTGATCCAAAGATGAGTGTGATCTGAATTTGCATGCCCTTGTGAGTTGTCGTCAAAGAGGCGCGGAAAAAGCATGTTTTTTAGCAGAGCGGTAGAGACACACCGTAACAGATATCTGAACAAAAGAGCTTGATTATTGTAGCTCTACGCCTCTAGATTGCACTCACCAAGTTCAATGTCATTTGGTCCAAAATCCTGGGAGTGACTTGAAAAAATGTCAGGCGAAGAAATGCTGGGTAAAATTTTCAATCCAATATGGCCGACTTCCGGTTTGTCAGAGGAAGTAGCTATAATGACGTTTTACGTTTGTCTTGATGTGCTCTATCACTGTACCGAATAACATAGGTTTAGGCCAAAAACTCATGCCTCCATTTGAATAGGGGTCAGACTTGAGGGGGCGCCACTGAGTTATTATGCACAGTGTGATTTTGCAGACTTCAAAATATTGAATTTTTCACCAACTTTGATCATTTAGTCAAATAAAATTGAGTTTTCGTTAATATTCAGGGGGTCAAAATTGGGGTCAAAGGCGCACCAAAATAATAATAATAATAATAATAATAATGGAAATGATTTTTCGGCTATTATTTCTCTCCCACAAAGACATTACTCAGAGAGCCGTGGTTTTGATATGTTGTTCCCCATCACTGACAAGGTCTGTATGATTTTTTCCACACCTCCATGCCATCCCGTTTTTTTTATACGAATTTTTAAAGTCAAAACTTTGAGGGGGCGCCAGTGGGTCATTTTTGGCGATAGCGGCTGCGTGTGCACAGCATTATGTCCAGGTGGGGAATGTGCACGCGCGCCGGATTGGGTCCGTTCCAATCCGGCCAAGTCTGTGAAAGATATGAGGCTTTGAAATTTGCTGAAAATGGCCTCTCAGTTGCGGCCTTGTCATGACCACGCCCAATAATGGAACAAAATTTGAATTGATGATTTAGAAAGCCACATGGGTTGGGGACATGTTGGCCAAAATTGGAGGCTTTCCATAGAAAACTCGAGGATCAGGGACCAGAAGTTCAAGAGGTACGATTTTGAAGGTTTGAGGTTCGGGCCAAGATGGCCGACTTCCTGTAGCATTTAGGGCGGGGTCATAATATCATTTTTGACATGTCTTGACGTGGTCTATGTCCCTGGCCAATGTCACTTTTGTACGATGATTTTTTTTGCCACCGGGCTCTCATTGACTCAATGTAAACTGCGTGCTTGAGGGGGCGCCACTGAGCCATATTTTATTATTTTCTCTCGCGAACCCCACCCAAAATTAGAGCTTGCGGAGCACTACGTTTTAACCCCTGTTACTTGCGAATCGGTTCACGTTTGCTACGTGAATTCTTGCGTTTTCGTCCCCCGTTAACGGTTTTAATTAGTCCCTCGCGGGACACTGCGTGTCCGTTGCTCGGGCCTAATTATACAGAAAATTAAGCGAGATAGAAGCATGTTGTAATAGACTTTTTTGATCAGTGCGACGTGCCGAATCAGGATATCACCTTTGTTTTCACTTTCGTGCAAGTGTAATTTTGAAGGTATAGGTAGGGGGCGCTATTTTTGTGAAAATTGTACAATTATCAAGGGTAATCAGTACGATCCACAGAGGGGCTTATGTGATCCAAAGATGAGTGTGATCTGAATTTGCATGCCCTTGTGAGTTGTCGTCAAAGAGGCGCGGAAAAAGCATGTTTTTTAGCAGAGCGGTAGAGACACACCGTAACAGATATCTGAACAAAAGAGCTTGATTATTGTAGCTCTACGCCTCTAGATTGCACTCACCAAGTTCAATGTCATTTGGTCCAAAATCCTGGGAGTGACTTGAAAAAATGTCAGGCGAAGAAATGCTGGGTAAAATTTTCAATCCAATATGGCCGACTTCCGGTTTGTCAGAGGAAGTAGCTATAATGACGTTTTACGTTTGTCTTGATGTGCTCTATCACTGTACCGAATAACATAGGTTTAGGCCAAAAACTCATGCCTCCATTTGAATAGGGGTCAGACTTGAGGGGGCGCCACTGAGTTATTATGCACAGTGTGATTTTGCAGACTTCAAAATATTGAATTTTTCACCAACTTTGATCATTTAGTCAAATAAAATTGAGTTTTCGTTAATATTCAGGGGGTCAAAATTGGGGTCAAAGGCGCACCAAAATAATAATAATAATAATAATTAAAGCCGCGCGCGGCGATAAAGGCCCTCGCCCCTGGCGCACTCCCCGCTCGCTCTCGTCCCTTGCTACCACCTCCGCTCTCGTCCCTTGCGACCACTCTTCATCACACTAGGTCCTTGCGAGCTCCATGATTGAACTCGCTCATTTTGACGCGAAAATCCCTATTAAGTTGCATTACAGTGCATTATATGCGAAAGTCCCTTTAAGTTGCATTACAGTGCATTATATGCGAAAGTCCCTTTAAGTTGCATTACAGTGCATTATATGCGAAAGTCCCTTTAAGTTGCATTACAGTGCATTATATGCGAAAGTCCCTTTAAGTTGCATTACAGTGCATTATATGCGAAAGTCCCTTTAAGTAGCATTATAGTGCTATTGTGAAAATCCCTATGTAGTGGCATAATTGTGTTGTAATTGCAAAAATCCCTATTTTGTTGCAGAAACTGTAAGAACTGTTGAAATTGCAGAAACTCTTAACACTGTATAAACTGCTAAAATCACAGACAGACTTCACTGTATCATAATCCTATTAAAATGCCGGCAAGAAAAGAGAAAGCATTAGAAAAGTGTCACAGCCATATTTGAACTAGCAACCTCCTACACCAGAGACAAGCACACTATCACTGAGCTGCAGCTCCATGGTACTTGGACTGTGATGTGGGCTAGTTTTGTCTAAGTTATCGAGCAGAAGTTAGTTCCCAGCATCCCACTGGAGGAGAGAGGTAGCTTCAAGTCATGCCCCCCCCATACATTTCCTCGATTGTTTTCGACATTTTCCCTAGTGTTGCCTCAATTGTTTTCCTACGATCCCCCCATTTCTAGCTCTTTAGTGACGCATATGAAAGCGTTTTTCATGAGAATGGGACCGTAGGTGCGGTAAAAAAAAAAAAAAAAAATAGCAAAGGTCAAAATTGACCCAGCAATCTCATGGTTGGAAACCCAATGCACAAGCAATAACGCTACACGGGCACAGCAAATCTTATGAAACGTGCTGTACTCATGTGACAATGTGTGCAGTGGCCCATGTAAAAGGTGAAAGCAATAGAAAAGTGTCAAGGCTGTGTTTGGACTAGCAACCTCCTTCACTTGAAACATGGGCCTGATGACAGCTTGGCTTATTTAAATTCCCAGGCTGCAATTTTGTACCAGCAACACACTGGAGGAGAGTTTTTTTTCCGTTTTTAATGAGTGTGGGACCATAGGCAATGATTCATGTTCTTACCGGAAGGTGCTGAGTCCAAAAGAAAAAGAAAATAAAAAACAGTTTAGGTTGGGAATTGATCCAGCATCCTCCTGCACACTAGCTCAGTACTCTACCAATGGAGCTACTCAAGTTGAGTGAATAAATCAGCAGATGTAAAGTTAATGTCATGAGAGATCCCGTACTTGAGTGCTTGCAAGAAACGGATTTACAGTTTAGAATTCTTCAGGTCATGTCCCCCCCCCCCCCACCGCCAACCCCCCACCTCACACCCCCCGACACTTCCCCAATTGTTTTGGACATTTTCCCCAGTGTTGCCTCAATTGTCTCCCTACTATCCCCACATTTCTTTCTCTTTAGTGACGCATATTTTGACAGCGTTCTTCATGAGGGTGGGACCAAAAGCGCGGTAAAAAAAAAAAAAAAAAGTTAAGTCAGATTTGATCCAGCAACCTAATGGTTGGGAATCCAACACTAAAGCTACGATGCTACACAGGCACAGGAACTTCTGGGAAACGTCCCGCAATCATGTTTTTTAAGCTGTGACAATGTGTGCTGCGGGCAATGGAAAAGGTGAAGACAATATTAAAGTGTCAAGGTTGTGTTTGGACTAGCTACCTCCTTCACTTGAGACAACCATGCTATCACTGAGCTGTAATTCCATGCAAACATGGGCCTGATGACTGCTTGGGTTTTCTAAATTCACAGGCTGAAATTTGATCCCAGCAACACACTGGAGGGGTCATTTCCCTGTTTTTAATGAGTGTGGAACCATCGGCGACGATGCATGTTCTAACCAGAAAGTGCTGAGTCCAAAAGAAAAAAAAAATGAACAAGAGTCAAAGTCAGGATTTGATCCAGCAACCTCCTGTACACTAACCCAGCTCTCTACCAACGGAGCTACTTCGGCTGAGAAAAAAACAGCGGATGTGAAATAAATGTCATGAGAGACTCCGCACTTGTGTGTTTGCAGGAAACGGATTAACAGTTTAGAAAATAATATATTGTATCATTTTGTAATTGGGGTAAATTCCTGGCTGCCCAAAGAATCGTTGAGAGGAGGTTTCAGCCCTGCAGCACCCTAGATATTGAAGCAATTATTTGGTAAGACCCATATAGTATGAGGAACACACAGAGAGACGGACAGGAAACAGTCGAATTGAACTTCCTGTGATTGTACAGTTGAGAAAAACGTGAATTTGGAGGCAAAAACGTCCAAATTAAAGCTGATGTCTGTGACAGAGGGGTAGTATAAGTATATACGAGTCCAAAAGTGTAGATTTTGTGAAGAAAGGGGGAAATTTGGAAAACTGGCGAATTTCAGGAGAGACCTCTGACAGAGGCCAGCATACTGCTAGGCTAAGACCTCTGGCGATTTTCACGGAGGATGGGCGGGCCACTTACAAGCCACTTAAAAGACATTTAAAGGACTTTTTGGCGATAGCGGCTGCGTGTGCACACCATTAGGTCCAGGTGGGGAATGTGCACGCGCGCCGGATTGGGTCCTTTCCAATCCGGCCGAGTCTGTGAAAGATATGAGGCTTTGAAATTTGCTGAAAATGGCCTCTCAGTTGCGGCCTTGTCATGACCACGCCCAATAATGGAACAAAATTTGAATTGATGATTTTGAAAGCCACATGGGTTGGGGACATGTTGGCCAAAATTGGAGGCTTTCCATAGAAAACTCGAGGATCAGGGACCAGAAGTTCAAGAGGTACGATTTTGAAGGTTTGAGGTTCGGGCCAAGATGGCCGACTTCCTGTAGCATTTAGGGCGGGGTCGTAATATCATTTTTGACATGTCTTGACGTGGTCTATGTCCCTGGCCAATGTCACTTTTGTACCATGATTTTTTTTGCCACCGGGCTCTCATTGACTCAATGTAAACTGCGTGCTTGAGGGGGCGCCACTGAGCCATATTTTATTATTTTCTCTCGCGAACCCCACCCAAAATTAGAGCTTGCGGAGCACTACGTTTTGACCCCTGTTACTTGCGAATCGGTTCACGTTTGCTACGTGAATTCTTGCGTTTTCGTCCCCCGTTAACGGTTTTAATTAGTCCCTCGCGGGACACTGCGTGTCCGTTGCTCGGGCCTAATTATACAGAAAATTAAGCGAGATAGAGGCATGTTGTAATAGACTTTTTTGATCAGTGCGACGTGCCGAATCAGGATATCACCTTTGTTTTCACTTTCGTGCAAGTGTAATTTTGAAGGTATAGGTAGGGGGCGCTATTTTTGTGAAAATTGTACAATTATCAAGGGTAATCAGTACGATCCACAGAGGGGCTTATGTGATCCAAAGATGAGTGTGATCTGAATTTGCATGCCCTTGTGAGTTGTCGTCAAAGAGGCGCGGAAAAAGCATGTTTTTTAGCAGAGCGGTAGAGACAAACCGTAACAGATATCCGAACAAAAGAGCTTGATTATTGTAGCTCTACGCCTCTAGATTGCACTCACCAAGTTAAATGTCATTTGGTCCAAAATCCTGGGAGTGACTGGAAAAAATGTCAGGCGAAGAAATGCTGGGTAAAATGTTCAATCCAATATGGCCGACTTCCGGTTTGTCAGAGGAAGTAGCTATAATGACGTTTTACGTTTGTCTTGATGTGCTCTATCACTGTACCGAATAACATAGGTTTAGGCCAAAAACTCATGCCTCCATTTGAATAGGGGTCAGACTTGAGGGGGCGCCACTGAGGCATTATGCACAGTGTGATTTTGCAGACTTCAAAATATTGAATTTTTCACCAACTTTGATCATTTAGTCAAATAAAATTGAGTTTTCGTTAATATTCAGGGGGTCAAAATTGGGGTCAAAGGCGCACCAAAATAATAATAATAATAATAATAATAATAATAATGGAAATGATTTTTCGGCTATTATTTCTCTCCCACAAAGACATTACTCAGAGAGCCGTGGCTTTGATATGTTGTTCCCCATCACTGACAAGGTCTGTATGATTTTTTCCACACCTCCATGCCATCCCGTTTTTTTTATACGAATTTTTAAAGTCAAAACTTTGAGGGGGCGCCAGTGGGTCATTTTTGGCGATAGCGGCTGCGTGTGCACACCATTAGGTCCAGGTGGGGAATGTGCACGCGCGCCGGATTGGGTCCTTTCCAATCCGGCCGAGTCTGTGAAAGATATGAGGCTTTGAAATTTGCTGAAAATGGCCTCTCAGTTGCGGCCTTGTCATGACCACGCCCAATAATGGAACAAAATTTGAATTGATGATTTTGAAAGCCACATGGGTTGGGGACATGTTGGCCAAAATTGGAGGCTTTCCATAGAAAACTCGAGGATCAGGGACCAGAAGTTCAAGAGGTACGATTTTGAAGGTTTGAGGTTCGGGCCAAGATGGCCGACTTCCTGTAGCATTTAGGGCGGGGTCGTAATATCATTTTTGACATGTCTTGACGTGGTCTATGTCCCTGGCCAATGTCACTTTTGTACCATGATTTTTTTTGCCACCGGGCTCTCATTGACTCAATGTAAACTGCGTGCTTGAGGGGGCGCCACTGAGCCATATTTTATTATTTTCTCTCGCGAACCCCACCCAAAATTAGAGCTTGCGGAGCACTACGTTTTGACCCCTGTTACTTGCGAATCGGTTCACGTTTGCTACGTGAATTCTTGCGTTTTCGTCCCCCGTTAACGGTTTTAATTAGTCCCTCGCGGGACACTGCGTGTCCGTTGCTCGGGCCTAATAATAATGGAAATGATTTTTCGGCTATTATTTCTCTCCCACAAAGACATTACTCAGAGAGCCGTGGTTTTGATATGTTGTTCCCCATCACTGACAAGGTCTGTATGATTTTTTCCACACCTCCATGCCATCCCGTTTTTTTTATACGAATTTTTAAAGTCAAAACTTTGAGGGGGCGCCAGTGGGTCATTTTTGGCGATAGCGGCTGCGTGTGCACAGCATTATGTCCAGGTGGGGAATGTGCACGCGCGCCGGATTGGGTCCGTTCCAATCCGGCCAAGTCTGTGAAAGATATGAGGCTTTGAAATTTGCTGAAAATGGCCTCTCAGTTGCGGCCTTGTCATGACCACGCCCAATAATGGAACAAAATTTGAATTGATGATTTAGAAAGCCACATGGGTTGGGGACATGTTGGCCAAAATTGGAGGCTTTCCATAGAAAACTCGAGGATCAGGGACCAGAAGTTCAAGAGGTACGATTTTGAAGGTTTGAGGTTCGGGCCAAGATGGCCGACTTCCTGTAGCATTTAGGGCGGGGTCATAATATCATTTTTGACATGTCTTGACGTGGTCTATGTCCCTGGCCAATGTCACTTTTGTACGATGATTTTTTTTGCCACCGGGCTCTCATTGACTCAATGTAAACTGCGTGCTTGAGGGGGCGCCACTGAGCCATATTTTATTATTTTCTCTCGCGAACCCCACCCAAAATTAGAGCTTGCGGAGCACTACGTTTTAACCCCTGTTACTTGCGAATCGGTTCACGTTTGCTACGTGAATTCTTGCGTTTTCGTCCCCCGTTAACGGTTTTAATTAGTCCCTCGCGGGACACTGCGTGTCCGTTGCTCGGGCCTAATTATACAGAAAATTAAGCGAGATAGAAGCATGTTGTAATAGACTTTTTTGATCAGTGCGACGTGCCGAATCAGGATATCACCTTTGTTTTCACTTTCGTGCAAGTGTAATTTTGAAGGTATAGGTAGGGGGCGCTATTTTTGTGAAAATTGTACAATTATCAAGGGTAATCAGTACGATCCACAGAGGGGCTTATGTGATCCAAAGATGAGTGTGATCTGAATTTGCATGCCCTTGTGAGTTGTCGTCAAAGAGGCGCGGAAAAAGCATGTTTTTTAGCAGAGCGGTAGAGACACACCGTAACAGATATCTGAACAAAAGAGCTTGATTATTGTAGCTCTACGCCTCTAGATTGCACTCACCAAGTTCAATGTCATTTGGTCCAAAATCCTGGGAGTGACTTGAAAAAATGTCAGGCGAAGAAATGCTGGGTAAAATTTTCAATCCAATATGGCCGACTTCCGGTTTGTCAGAGGAAGTAGCTATAATGACGTTTTACGTTTGTCTTGATGTGCTCTATCACTGTACCGAATAACATAGGTTTAGGCCAAAAACTCATGCCTCCATTTGAATAGGGGTCAGACTTGAGGGGGCGCCACTGAGTTATTATGCACAGTGTGATTTTGCAGACTTCAAAATATTGAATTTTTCACCAACTTTGATCATTTAGTCAAATAAAATTGAGTTTTCGTTAATATTCAGGGGGTCAAAATTGGGGTCAAAGGCGCACCAAAATAATAATAATAATAATAATAATAATGGAAATGATTTTTCGGCTATTATTTCTCTCCCACAAAGACATTACTCAGAGAGCCGTGGTTTTGATATGTTGTTCCCCATCACTGACAAGGTCTGTATGATTTTTTCCACACCTCCATGCCATCCCGTTTTTTTTATACGAATTTTTAAAGTCAAAACTTTGAGGGGGCGCCAGTGGGTCATTTTTGGCGATAGCGGCTGCGTGTGCACAGCATTATGTCCAGGTGGGGAATGTGCACGCGCGCCGGATTGGGTCCGTTCCAATCCGGCCAAGTCTGTGAAAGATATGAGGCTTTGAAATTTGCTGAAAATGGCCTCTCAGTTGCGGCCTTGTCATGACCACGCCCAATAATGGAACAAAATTTGAATTGATGATTTAGAAAGCCACATGGGTTGGGGACATGTTGGCCAAAATTGGAGGCTTTCCATAGAAAACTCGAGGATCAGGGACCAGAAGTTCAAGAGGTACGATTTTGAAGGTTTGAGGTTCGGGCCAAGATGGCCGACTTCCTGTAGCATTTAGGGCGGGGTCATAATATCATTTTTGACATGTCTTGACGTGGTCTATGTCCCTGGCCAATGTCACTTTTGTACGATGATTTTTTTTGCCACCGGGCTCTCATTGACTCAATGTAAACTGCGTGCTTGAGGGGGCGCCACTGAGCCATATTTTATTATTTTCTCTCGCGAACCCCACCCAAAATTAGAGCTTGCGGAGCACTACGTTTTAACCCCTGTTACTTGCGAATCGGTTCACGTTTGCTACGTGAATTCTTGCGTTTTCGTCCCCCGTTAACGGTTTTAATTAGTCCCTCGCGGGACACTGCGTGTCCGTTGCTCGGGCCTAATTATACAGAAAATTAAGCGAGATAGAAGCATGTTGTAATAGACTTTTTTGATCAGTGCGACGTGCCGAATCAGGATATCACCTTTGTTTTCACTTTCGTGCAAGTGTAATTTTGAAGGTATAGGTAGGGGGCGCTATTTTTGTGAAAATTGTACAATTATCAAGGGTAATCAGTACGATCCACAGAGGGGCTTATGTGATCCAAAGATGAGTGTGATCTGAATTTGCATGCCCTTGTGAGTTGTCGTCAAAGAGGCGCGGAAAAAGCATGTTTTTTAGCAGAGCGGTAGAGACACACCGTAACAGATATCTGAACAAAAGAGCTTGATTATTGTAGCTCTACGCCTCTAGATTGCACTCACCAAGTTCAATGTCATTTGGTCCAAAATCCTGGGAGTGACTTGAAAAAATGTCAGGCGAAGAAATGCTGGGTAAAATTTTCAATCCAATATGGCCGACTTCCGGTTTGTCAGAGGAAGTAGCTATAATGACGTTTTACGTTTGTCTTGATGTGCTCTATCACTGTACCGAATAACATAGGTTTAGGCCAAAAACTCATGCCTCCATTTGAATAGGGGTCAGACTTGAGGGGGCGCCACTGAGTTATTATGCACAGTGTGATTTTGCAGACTTCAAAATATTGAATTTTTCACCAACTTTGATCATTTAGTCAAATAAAATTGAGTTTTCGTTAATATTCAGGGGGTCAAAATTGGGGTCAAAGGCGCACCAAAATAATAATAATAATAATAATAATAATGGAAATGATTTTTCGGCTATTATTTCTCTCCCACAAAGACATTACTCAGAGAGCCGTGGTTTTGATATGTTGTTCCCCATCACTGACAAGGTCTGTATGATTTTTTCCACACCTCCATGCCATCCCGTTTTTTTTATACGAATTTTTAAAGTCAAAACTTTGAGGGGGCGCCAGTGGGTCATTTTTGGCGATAGCGGCTGCGTGTGCACAGCATTATGTCCAGGTGGGGAATGTGCACGCGCGCCGGATTGGGTCCGTTCCAATCCGGCCAAGTCTGTGAAAGATATGAGGCTTTGAAATTTGCTGAAAATGGCCTCTCAGTTGCGGCCTTGTCATGACCACGCCCAATAATGGAACAAAATTTGAATTGATGATTTAGAAAGCCACATGGGTTGGGGACATGTTGGCCAAAATTGGAGGCTTTCCATAGAAAACTCGAGGATCAGGGACCAGAAGTTCAAGAGGTACGATTTTGAAGGTTTGAGGTTCGGGCCAAGATGGCCGACTTCCTGTAGCATTTAGGGCGGGGTCATAATATCATTTTTGACATGTCTTGACGTGGTCTATGTCCCTGGCCAATGTCACTTTTGTACGATGATTTTTTTTGCCACCGGGCTCTCATTGACTCAATGTAAACTGCGTGCTTGAGGGGGCGCCACTGAGCCATATTTTATTATTTTCTCTCGCGAACCCCACCCAAAATTAGAGCTTGCGGAGCACTACGTTTTAACCCCTGTTACTTGCGAATCGGTTCACGTTTGCTACGTGAATTCTTGCGTTTTCGTCCCCCGTTAACGGTTTTAATTAGTCCCTCGCGGGACACTGCGTGTCCGTTGCTCGGGCCTAATAATAATGGAAATGATTTTTCGGCTATTATTTCTCTCCCACAAAGACATTACTCAGAGAGCCGTGGCTTTGATATGTTGTTCCCCATCACTGACAAGGTCTGTATGATTTTTTCCACACCTCCATGCTATCCCGTTTTTTTTATACAAATTTTTAAAGTCAAAACTTTGAGGGGGCGCCAGTGGGTCATTTTTGGCGATAGCGGCTGCGTGTGCACACCATTAGGTCCAGGTGGGGAATGTGCACGCGCGCCGGATTGGGTCCTTTCCAATCCGGCCGAGTCTGTGAAAGATATGAGGCTGTGAAATTTGCTGAAAATGGCCTCTCAGTTGCGGCCTCGTCATGACCACGCCCAATAGTTTAAAAAAAATGTAGTTGATGATTTTGAAAGCCACATGGGTTGGGGACATGTTGGCCAAAATTGGAGGCTTTCCATAGAAAACTCGAGGATCAGGGACCAGAAGTTCAAGAGGTACGATTTTGAAGGTTTGAGGTTCGGGCCAAGATGGCCGACTTCCTGTAGCATTTAGGGCGGGGTCGTAATATCATTTTTGACATGTCTTGACGTGGTCTATGTCCCTGGCCAATGTCACTTTTGTACGATGATTTTTTTTGCCACCGGGCTCTCATTGACTCAATGTAAACTGCGTGCTTGAGGGGGCGCCACTGAGCCATATTTTATTATTTTCTCTCGCGAACCCCACCCAAAATTAGAGCTTGCGGAGCACTACGTTTTGACCCCTGTTACTTGCGAATCGGTTCACGTTTGCTACGTGAATTCTTGCGTTTTCGTCCCCCGTTAACGGTTTTAATTAGTCCCTCGCGGGACACTGCGTGTCCGTTGCTCGGGCCTAATAATAATAATAAGAAACCACCCAAAAACAATAGTCCCTTGCCAGGACTGCGTCCGGCTCGGGCCTAATAATAATAACAACAACAGTAATTATAATAATAATAAACTTCATCATTAGCTTGATCGGTCCTTTAATGTATATAGCACTTTCTAACACCCATTAACAGTCAATTACCCATTTCCTCTTTCCTGTACTTTGTCCAGACAATTTTTTTATATCTTGATTTGAAATGTTGAATATTTGGACATTGTTTGAGCTCTGACCCCAGTTTGTTCCAGAGTTTAACTCCACATACAGACACACACATACTTTTTCTAGTGGAAGACACTGCTTGAATCTTAAAGTTATCACACCTCCTCAGGTTATAACCCCCTTCTGTGCGTGTAAAAAGCATTTGTATCCTCGCAGGTAGCACACTGTTGTTAGCTTTATATAGAAGTTGAGCAGTAGAAAAATCAATTAAGTCATGCATTTTTAACAGTTTAGACTGCAGGAATAATATATTTGTGTGATCACAATATCCTACTTTGTGTATGATTCTTACAGCACGTTTTTGGAGTATAACAAGGGGGTGTAATGAACTTTTGTAATTATTTCCCCAAACTTCCACACAGTAATTTAAATATGGCAAAACTAATGAACCATATAATAAAAGCAATGCTTTGTAATTTAAAAAGAACTTGGCTTTATTGATGATTGAGATACTTTTGGAGACTTTACCTTGTATGTGTCGTATGTGTGTTTTCCAGCTTAATTTACTGTCAATGGTGACTCCTAAAAATTTAATTTCTGTTACCGTATCCAAGTCAACACCATCTATATTTATTGGGTCTAGTTTTCCATTATAATTACCAAAAAACATTACTTTTGTTTTATTTAAGTTGAGGGACAATTTGTTACTGTCCATCCATATTTTTAATTTCCTTAATTCACGGTTTATGTTAGTTACTAAACTACTTTGATTGTCATTAGAATAGAAAATGTTTGTGTCATCTGCGAAAATCACTAATTTTAATAATTTAGACACATTAAAAATGTCATTAATATATAAATTGAACAACTTTGGGCCTAAGACAGATCCCTGTGGGACACCACAGCCAATGTCCAAGCATCCTGATGTAAACTCCCCCATCTTCACATACTGTTGTCTCCCTGTTAAATAGCTTTGGATCCAACTCAAAGCCACTCCCCTTATGCCGTATCTATCTAATTTTTTTAATAATATAGAATGATTAAGTGTATCAAATGCTTTTTTCAAATCAATAAATATTCCAGCTGCATGTTTCTTTTTTTCTAAGCTATTAGTAATTTCTTCTATTGCATCGATGATGGCCATTGAAGTAGACCTTGCTTCTCGAAAACCATACTGACTTTCATTAATTAGTTTATGCTTATTTATAAATTTGTCCATTCTGCTGTTATAAAGTTTCTCTAAGATTTTGGAAAACTGTGGGAGGAGCGAGACAGGTCTGTAGTTAGTGAAGATGTGTTTGTTTCCATTTTTGTGTATGGGTATTACTTTTGCAATTTTCATTTTATTTGGAAACGTTCCTGTCAGGAATGATAAGTTGCATATGTAGGTTAATGGTTTCACTATACCATGTATAACTTTTTTAACTAGTGTCATATTTATATCAAAACAATCAGTAGACAATTTCTTTTTACACACGTTAACAACATCTATTATTTCTGTTTCAGTTACTCCAGACAAAAACATAGTTTTTGAATTAATGCTTATCAATGACTCCATTTCACTGCTACAGTCAGGGATTTTTGATGCCAGATCCGGTCCAACATTTACAAAAAAGCTATTAAAACTTTCTACAATTTCATTCTTATTGTGATTATCATTAGTCCCATCACTGAAATAGCATGGATATGAATATTTTTTTGCATCACCTTTGATTATATTATTTAGTATTCCCCATACCCCTTTCATGTCGTTCTTGTTTTTATATAATAGATTAGTATAATCTAATTTCTTACTATTTCTTAATATACCCGTCAATTTATTTTTATATGTTTTGTATCTACGTTCAGATTCTACTGTTCTTAGTCTTAGGAACTTTCTATATAGAGTGTTTTTCTTCTTGCAAGCATTATGTAAACCTTTGGTTAACCACGGGCATTTTGTCCCTTTGCTATTTTTACTGAATTGCCGTATTGCACAGTTTTTATTGTACACTGCACTAAAAATTTCCAAAAAAGATTCAAAAGCACTATTCACATCATTCTTGTTAAATACATCATTCCAATCTTGTTTTAGTAAGTCACTGTAAAGTAGATCAATTGCCTCCTCAGTTCTCACTCGTTTATAAATAAATTTTTCAGATGATATTTGATTGATGTCATTATCATCATACACCGTGAATACGGGCAGATGATCCGTTATATCACAAACCAATAGGCCGCTGACATTTGTAAACTCCATATTATTTGTGAAAATGTTGTCAATGAGGGTAGCACTGTGCGTTGTAATTCTGCTCGGTCTTGTGATAGTCGGGTATAAACTCATACTGTACATCCTATTAATATATTCATCAGTTATTTTATGTTTATTTGGATTTATCAAATCAATATTGTAATCCCCACAGATAAATAATACCTTGTTACTTATTTCTGAGAATGTTTTTTCCGCCCAGTTTGTAAATATTTCCAAGCTTGAGCCTGGTGACCTGTATAGACAAGTAACTATTATGTTCTTCTTTTTTTCATTGATAATTTCTATTGATAAGCATTCAAGCAAGTTGTTTATTGATGCTGACATACTTTCTAATTTTTTGAATTTAAATTTCTTGAGGACGTATATAGCAACTCCTCCTCCCCCTTTATTTGTTCTGTTTACATAGTTTAACTCATAATCATTTAGCTCAAACTCTATGCCTTTATCCTCATTGAACCATGTTTCTGATATTGCAATGATACTAAATGGTTGCTCAAACTGTTTTAAGTATTCTCTAATTGCATCAAAATTCGCGTACATGCTTCTACTATTGAAATGGATAATTGAGAATTTCCCTTCTGATTTAACAGAGTTTTTATATTCGTCTTCAGTGTAGTATTTGCAATTAATTGCGTTAGATGTTAGGAACATATTATCTGGGTCTAGCTGATCTTCCAAATCTAATACATTATGTTCAGTGTACTCTGAAGTTTTAAGTTCTAAGAGCTCATAGTCCAAGATCCTTTGGTGTAAACTTAGGTCACTGCTATCAGCAGTATATGGAGTATGAATGGATGTCATTGTATGAGTATAGACAGATGTTCTTTTTTTTTTCTTTTTCTTTTTTTTTTCTAACTCATTGACCCACTAATACATTCATTCATACTTATTCAGTTCCTCTATGTCTCTTATAACCAATACTTTAGCGTTTTCAACTGATCCATTAAGTTTAATGTATATTTTACAATTCATAACCCAGGTGTTCTGTATTTTGTTTTGTTTCCTTAAGAGTCTGGCTTTTTTGGCAATGTCTGCATTCCTTTTAATCAAGTGATCGTTCAGATAGACGTTGGTACCTTTCAGCTTTTTTCCTTGCTTCATCAGTGCGACCTTGTGCTTTCGATTGGCGAACCTCAGGATCACAGCTGGCTGAATGTTGCCCTTCATGGGGAGAGGATGACACGCCTCGATCATATTTATGTCCACATGTATGTCGTTGGACACGAGGAAATCCACCACCTGCTTTTCCGCAGAGCTCACCTCCAGCTCGCCTGGATCTGCCCCGCCGCCAGCCCCCACAGCGTGAGCGTATGAGCGGGGTTTGATTTTTAATCCAGTCACAATTACATCATTGAGTCTTGAGTATTGTTCCAGATCCTCTACTTTTTTTTCCAACACCGATATCTTTTTGTCCCTTTCCTCGATGCGCACACGTAGCTCCGACACTTCCTCCACAAGTTTCAGAATCTTGTCCTGTTTATCCTTTATGTCACTTACGTCCTGCGAGAGAAAGTCAAGAGCTTTTTTAATATCCTCCACCTCCTCCATAGACCGAGTTTTATTTGGCATAGTGTTGAGCGGCGAGTGTCTTTAAAGCAGAACACCCCCTCTTTAAAGCAGAACACCCCCTCTTTAAAGCAGAACACCCCCTCTTTAAAGCAGAACACCCCCTCTTTAAAGCAGAACACCCCCTCTTTAAAGCAGAACACCCCCTCTTTAAAGCAGAACACCCCCTCTTTAAAGCAGAACACGCCCTCTTTAAAGCAGAACACCCCCTCTTTAAAGCAGAACACCCCCTCTTTAAAGCAGAACACCCCCTCTTTAAAGCAGAACACGCCCTCTTTAAAGCAGAACACCCCCTCTTTAAAGCAGAACACCCCCTCTTTAAAGCAGAACACCCCCTCTTTAAAGCAGAACACCCCCTCTTTAAAGCAGAACACGCCCTCTTTAAAGCAGAACACCCCCTCTTTAAAGCAGAACACCCCCTCTTTAAAGCAGAACACCCCCTCTTTAAAGCAGAACACCCCCTCTTTAAAGCAGAACACGCCCTCTTTAAAGCAGAACACCCCCTCTTTAAAGCAGAACACGCCCTCTTTAAAGCAGAACACCCCCTCTTTAAAGCAGAACACTCCCTCTTTAAAGCAGAACACCCCCTCTTTAAAGCAGAACACTCCCTCTTTAAAGCAGAACACCCCCTCTTTAAAGCAGAACACCCCCTCTTTAAAGCAGAACACTCCCTCTTTAAAGCAGAACACCCCCTCTTTAAAGCAGAACACCCCCTCTTTAAAGCAGAACACCCCCTCTTTAAAGCAGAACACTCCCTCTTTAAAGCAGAACACCCCCTCTTTAAAGCAGAACACCCCCTCTTTAAAGCAGAACACCCCCTCTTTAAAGCAGAACACGCCCTCTTTAAAGCAGAACACCCCCTCTTTAAAGCAGAACA
Source organism: Gobius niger (assembly GCF_951799975.1). Lineage (NCBI taxonomy): Eukaryota > Metazoa > Chordata > Actinopteri > Gobiiformes > Gobiidae > Gobius > Gobius niger. Next base: position 85,967 of record NW_027639100.1, read on the forward strand.
CCCCCTCTTTAAAGCAGAACACCCCCTCTTTAAAGCAGAACACGCCCTCTTTAACGCAGAACACGCCCTCTTTAACGCAGAACACCCCCTCTTTAAAGCAGAACACCCCCTCTTTAAAGCAGAACACCCCCTCTTTAACGCAGAACACGCCCTCTTTAAAGCAGAACACTCCCTCTTTAAAGCAGAACACGCCCTCTTTAAAGCAGAACACCCCCTCTTTAAAGCAGAACACCCCCTCTTTAAAGCAGAACACCCCCTCTTTAGAGCAGAACACCCCCTCTTTAAAGCAGAACACCCCCTCTTTAAAGCAGAACACCCCCTCTTTAGAGCAGAACACCCCCTCTTTAAAGCAGAACACCCCCTCTTTAAAGCAGAACACCCCCTCTTTAAAGCAGAACACCCCCTCTTTAAAGCAGAACACCCCCTCTTTAAAGCAGAACACGCCCTCTTTAAAGCAGAACACCCCCTCTTTAAAGCAGAACACCCCCTCTTTAAAGCAGAACACCCCCTCTTTAAAGCAGAACACCCCCTCTTTAAAGCAGAACACGCCCTCTTTAGAACAGATCACCCCCTCTTTAAAGCAGAACACCCCCTCTTTAAAGCAGAACACCCCCTCTTTAAAGCAGAACACCCCCTCTTTAAAGCAGAACACCCCCTCTTTAAAGCAGAACACCCCCTCTTTAAAGCAGAACACCCCCTCTTTAAAGCAGAACACCCCCTCTTTAAAGCAGAACACCCCCTCTTTAAAGCAGAACACGCCCTCTTTAAAGCAGAACACCCCCTCTTTAATGCAGAACACCCCCTCTTTAAAGCAGAACACGCCCTCTTTAAAGCAGAACACCCCCTCTTTAAAGCAGAACACCCCCTCTTTAAAGCAGAACACCCCCTCTTTAAAGCAGAACACCCCCTCTTTAAAGCAGAACACGCCCTCTTTAAAGCAGAACACCCCCTCTTTAAAGCAGAACACCCGCTCTTTAAAGCAGAACACGCCCTCTTTAAAGCAGAACACCCCCTCTTTAAAGCAGAACACCCCCTCTTTAAAGCAGAACACCCCCTCTTTAAAGCAGAACACCCCCTCTTTAAAGCAGAACACCCCCTCTTTAAAGCAGAACACCCCCTCTTTAGAACAGAACACCCCCTCTTTAGAGCAGAACACCCCCTCTTTAAAACAGAACACCCCCTCTTTAAAACAGAACACGCCCTCTTTAAAGCAGAACACCCCCTCTTTAAAGCAGAACACCCCCTCTTTAAAGCAGAACACCCCCTCTTTAAAGCAGAACACCCCCTCTTTAAAGCAGAACACCCCCTCTTTAAAGCAGAACACCCGCTCTTTAAAGCAGAACACCCCCTCTTTAAAGCAGAACACTCCCTCTTTAAAGCAGAACACCCCCTCTTTAAAACAGAACACGCCCTCTTTAAAGCAGAACACCCCCTCTTTAAAGCAGAACACCCCCTCTTTAAAGCAGAACACCCCCTCTTTAAAGCAGAACACCCCCTCTTTAAAGCAGAACACTCCCTCTTTAAAGCAGAACACCCCCTCTTTAAAGCAGAACACGCCCTCTTTAAAGCAGAACACCCCCTCTTTAAAGCAGAACACGCCCTCTTTAAAGCAGAACACCCCCTCTTTAAAGCAGAACACCCCCTCTTTAAAGCAGAACACCCCCTCTTTAAAGCAGAACACCCCCTCTTTAAAGCAGAACACGCCCTCTTTAAAGCAGAACACCCCCTCTTTAAAGCAGAACACCCCCTCTTTAAAGCAGAACACGCCCTCTTTAAAGCAGAACACGCCCTCTTTAAAGCAGAACACCCCCTCTTTAAAGCAGAACACCCCCTCTTTAGAACAGAACACCCCCTCTTTAAAGCAGAACACCCCCTCTTTAAAGCAGAACACCCCCTCTTTAAAGCAGAACACCCCCTCTTTAAAGCAGAACACGCCCTCTTTAAAGCAGAACACCCCCTCTTTAAAGCAGAACACGCCCTCTTTAAAGCAGAACACCCCCTCTTTAAAGCAGAACACCCCCTCTTTAAAGCAGAACACGCCCTCTTTAAAGCAGAACACGCCCTCTTTAAAGCAGAACACCCCCTCTTTAAAGCAGAACACCCCCTCTTTAAAGCAAAACACCCCTTCTTTAAAGCAGAACACCCCCTCTTTAAAACAGAACACCCCCTCTTTAAAGCAGAACACCCCCTCTTTAAAGCAGAACACGCCCTCTTTAAAGCAGAACACACCCTCTTTAAAGCAGAACACCCCCTCTTTAAAGCAGAACACCCCCTCTTTAAAGCAGAACACGCCCTCTTTAAAGCAGAACACCCCCTCTTTAAAGCAGAACACCCCCTCTTTAAAGCAGAACACCCCCTCTTTAAAGCAGAACACCCCCTCTTTAAAACAGAACACCCCCTCTTTAAAGCAGAACACCCCCTCTTTAAAGCAGAACACGCCCTCTTTAAAGCAGAACACCCCCTCTTTAAAGCAGAACACCCCCTCTTTAAAGCAGAACACCCCTTCTTTAAAGCAGAACACCCCCTCTTTAAAACAGAACACCCCCTCTTTAAAGCAGAACACCCCCTCTTTAAAGCAGAACACGCCCTCTTTAAAGCAGAACACCCCCTCTTTAAAGCAGAACACCCCCTCTTTAAAGCAGAACACCCCCTCTTTAAAGCAGAACACACCCTCTTTAAAGCAGAACACGCCCTCTTTAAAGCAGAACACCCCCTCTTTAAAGCAGAACACGCCCTCCTTAAAGCAGAACACCCCCTCTTTAAAGCAGAACACGCCCTCTTTAAAGCAGATCACGCCCTCCTTAAAGCAGAACACCCCCTCTTTAAAGCAGAACACGCCCTCCTTAAAGCAGAACACCCCCTCTTTAAAGCAGAACACCCCCTCTTTAAAGCAGAACACCCCCTCTTTAACGCAGAACACGCCCTCTTTAAAGCAGAACACGCCCTCTTTAGAGCAGAACACCCCCTCTTTAAAGCAGAACACCCTCTTTAAAGCAGAACACCCCCTCTTTAAAGCAGAACACGCCCTCTTTAAAGCAGAACACGCCCTCCTTAAAGCAGAACACCCCCTCTTTAAAGCAGAACACGCCCTCTTTAAAGCAGAACACCCCCTCTTTAAAGCAGAACACCCCCTCTTTAAAGCAGAACACCCCCTCTTTAAAGCAGAACACGCCCTCTTTAACGCAGAACACCCCCTCTTTAAAGCAGAACACCCTCTTTAAAGCAGAACACCCCCTCTTTAAAGCAGAACACGCCCTCTTTAAAGCAGAACACTCCCTCTTTAAAGCAGAACACGCCCTCTTTAAAGCAGAACACCCCCTCTTTAAAGCAGAACACCCCCTCTTTAAAGCAGAACACCCCCTCTTTAAAGCAGAACACCCCCTCTTTAAAGCAGAACACGCCCTCTTTAAATCAGAACACCTCCTCTTTAAAGCAGAACACCCCCTCTTTAAAGCAGAACACCCCCTCTTTAAAGCAGAACATCCCCTCTTTAAAGCAGAACACGCCCTCTTTAAAGCAGAACACCCCCTCTTTAAAGCAGAACACGCCCTCTTTAAAGCAGAACACCCGCTCTTTAAAGCAGAACACCCGCTCTTTAAAGCAGAACACCCCCTCTTTAAAGCAGAACACCCCCTCTTTAAAGCAGAACACCCCCTCTTTAAAGCAGAACACCCCCTCTTTAAAGCAGAACACGCCCTCTTTAAAGCAGAACACCCCCTCTTTAAAGCAGAACACGCCCTCTTTAAAGCAGAACACCCCCTCTTTAAAGCAGAACACGCCCTCTTTAAAGCAGAACACTCCCTCTTTAAAGCAGAACACCTCCTCTTTAAAGCAGAACACCCCCTCTTTAAAGCAGAACACCCTCTTTAAAGCAGAACACGCCCTCTTTAAAGCAGAACACCCTCTTTAAAACAGAACACCCCCTCTTTAAAGCAGAACACCCCCTCTTTAAAGCAGAACACCCCCTCTTTAAAGCAGAACACCCCCTCTTTAAAGCAGAACACCTCCTCTTTAAAGCAGAACACCCCCTCTTTAAAGCAGAACACCTCCTCTTTAAAGCAGAACACCTCCTCTTTAAAGCAGAACACCCCCTCTTTAAAGCAGAACACCCCCTCTTTAAAGCAGAACACCCCCTCTTTAAAGCAGAACACCCCCTCTTTAGAACAGAACACCCCCTCTTTAAAGCAGAACACCTCCTCTTTAAAGCAGAACACCTCCTCTTTAAAGCAGAACACCCCCTCTTTAAAGCAGAACACGCCCTCTTTAAAGCAGAACACCCCCTCTTTAAAGCAGAACACCCCCTCTTTAAAGCAGAACACCCCCTCTTTAAAGCAGAACACCCCCTCTTTAAAGCAGAACACCCCCTCTTTAAAACAGAACACCCCCTCTTTAAAGCAGAACACGCCCTCTTTAAAGCAGAACACCCCCTCTTTAAAGCAGAACACCCTCTTTAAAGCAGAACACGCCCTCTTTAAAGCAGAACACCCCCTCTTTAAAGCAGAACACCCCCTCTTTAAAGCAGAACACCCCCTCTTTAAAGCAGAACACGCCCTCTTTAAAGCAGAACACGCCCTCTTTAAAGCAGAACACGCCCTCTTTAAAGCAGAACACGCCCTCTTTAAAGCAGAACACCCCCTCTTTAAAGCAGAACACGCCCTCTTTAAAGCAGAACACGCCCTCTTTAAAGCAGAACACCCCCTCTTTAAAGCAGAACACGCCCTCTTTAAAGCAGAACACCCCCTCTTTAAAACAGAACACTCCCTCTTTAAAGCAGAACACGCCCTCTTTAAAGCAGAACACACCCTCTTTAAAGCAGAACACGCCCTCTTTAAAGCAGAACACCCCCTCTTTAAAGCAGAACACCCCCTCTTTAAAGCAGAACACGCCCTCTTTAAAGCAGAACACCCCCTCTTTAAAGCAGAACACCCCCTCTTTAAAGCAGAACACCCCCTCTTTAAAGCAGAACACGCCCTCTTTAAAGCAGAACACCCCCTCTTTAAAGCAGAACACGCCCTCTTTAAAACAGAACACCCCCTCTTTAAAGCAGAACACCCCCTCTTTAAAGCAGAACACGCCCTCTTTAAAGCAGAACACCCCCTCTTTAAAACAGAACACCCCCTCTTTAAAGCAGAACACCCCCTCTTTAAAGCAGAACACCCCCTCTTTAAAGCAGAACACCCCCTCTTTAAAGCAGAACACCCCCTCTTTAAAGCAGAACACCCTCTCTTTAAAGCAGAACACCCCCTCTTTAGAACAGAACACCCCCTCTTTAAAGCAGAACACCCCCTCTTTAAAGCAGAACACGCCCTCTTTAAAGCAGAACACGCCCTCTTTAAAGCAGAACACCCTCTCTTTAAAGCAGAACACCCTCTCTTTAAAGCAGAACACCCCCTCTTTAGAGCAGAACACCCCCTCTTTAAAGCAGAACACCCCCTCTTTAAAGCAGAACACGCCCTCTTTAAAGCAGAACACGCCCTCTTTAAAGCAGAACACCCTCTTTAAAGCAGAACACCCCCTCTTTAAAGCAGAACACGCCCTCTTTAAAGCAGAACACCTCCTCTTTAAAGCAGAACACCCCCTCTTTAAAGCAGAACACCCCCTCTTTAAAGCAGAACACCCCCTCTTTAAAGCAGAACACCCGCTCTTTAAAGCAGAACACCCCCTCTTTAAAGCAGAACACCCCCTCTTTAAAGCAGAACACCCCCTCTTTAAAGCAGAACACCCCCTCTTTAAAGCAGAACACCCCCTCTTTAGAACAGAACACCCCCTCTTTAAAGCAGAACACCCTCTTTAAAGCAGAACACGCCCTCTTTAAAGCAGAACACGCCCTCTTTAAAGCAGAACACGCCCTCTTTAAAGCAGAACACCCTCTTTAAAGCAGCACACCCCCTCTTTAAAGCAGAACACCCCCTCTTTAAAGCAGAACACCCGCTCTTTAAAGCAGAACACCCCCTCTTTAAAGCAGAACACCCCCTCTTTAAAGCAGAACACCCCCTCTTTAGAACAGAACACCCCCTCTTTAAAGCAGAACACCCTCTTTAAAGCAGAACACGCCCTCTTTAAAGCAGAACACGCCCTCTTTAAAGCAGAACACGCCCTCTTTAAAGCAGAACACCCCCTCTTTAAAGCAGAACACGCCCTCTTTAAAGCAGAACACCCCCTCTTTAAAACAGAACACTCCCTCTTTAAAGCAGAACACGCCCTCTTTAAAGCAGAACACGCCCTCTTTAGAACAGATCACCCCCTCTTTAGAACAGAACACCCCCTCTTTAAAGCAGAACACCCTCTTTAAAGCAGAACACCCCCTCTTTAAAGCAGAACACCCTCTTTAAAGCAGAACACGCCCTCTTTAAAGCAGAACACGCCCTCTTTAAAGCAGAACACGCCCTCTTTAAAGCAGAACACCCTCTTTAAAGCAGCACACCCCCTCTTTAAAGCAGAACACCCCCTCTTTAAAGCAGAACACCCGCTCTTTAAAGCAGAACACCCCCTCTTTAAAGCAGAACACCCCCTCTTTAAAGCAGAACACCCCCTCTTTAGAACAGAACACCCCCTCTTTAAAGCAGAACACCCTCTTTAAAGCAGAACACGCCCTCTTTAAAGCAGAACACGCCCTCTTTAAAGCAGAACACGCCCTCTTTAAAGCAGAACACCCCCTCTTTAAAGCAGAACACGCCCTCTTTAAAGCAGAACACCCCCTCTTTAAAACAGAACACTCCCTCTTTAAAGCAGAACACGCCCTCTTTAAAGCAGAACACCCCCTCTTTAGAGCAGAACACCCCCTCTTTAAAGCAGAACACCCCCTCTTTAAAGCAGAACACGCCCTCTTTAGAACAGAACACCCCCTCTTTAAAGCAGAACACCCCCTCTTTAAAACAGAACACCCCCTCTTTAAAGCAGAACACCCCCTCTTTAGAACAGAACACCCCCTCTTTAAAGCAGAACACCCCCTCTTTAAAGCAGAACACCCCCTCTTTAAAGCAGAACACCCCCTCTTTAAAGCAGAACACCCCCTCTTTAAAGCAGAACACCCCCTCTTTAAAGCAGAACACCCCCTCTTTAAAACAGAACACCCCCTCTTTAAAGCAGAACACCCCCTCTTTAAAGCAGAACACCCCCTCTTTAAAGCAGAACACCCCCTCTTTAAAGCAGAACACCCCCTCTTTAAAGCAGAACACCCCCTCTTTAAAGCAGAACACCCCCTCTTTAAAGCAGAACACGCCCTCTTTAAAGCAGAACACCCCCTCTTTTGATTGATTGAATATTTTATTTCGAGCTACACAAAACAGACACAAAAGTGAGAAAAAAAACAATAATAATAATTACAAAGCTCGAAAAGGAGTGGGAAGAAGACAAGCTTATTAACTCCCACCCCCTATTCACTTCAATAATAATAATGTGGTTGCAATAATAACATATGATTACATATTTACATCAAATGCAACAATGCATTACATTAAGTCAACAATCACAGTATGTTACACTTTATAACAAGTGTATACATTTATTTATTTATTTATTTATTTTTTCCTTATGCGTTATTTATGGCCATGTTAGTATTACTGTTATTCATAATCCTCATCATCATCATCATCATCATCATCATCATCATCATCATCATCAACATCATCACAACCCATGTAGCATTACTTGTGTCAATGTGCATGAATAATACATAACACACTCTGCATTTATTCATGAAATATATTGTATTGCCTGATCGATGCTCATGGTAACAATATTAATCTTAATGATGTGCACTTAAAAGGAATCAAGGTTCTGTTGTCTATTTTTTTTGTTTTCTCTTATGTTTTCATTTCTTCTGTGCTGGACCAGCTGCCAGAGGGGGGCAGCCCCCAAGCAACCGGACCATCATGTGTTAAGTGTCCTATGCTGTGCATTAAAAGAGACAAGATTTCGGAGTCTGCTGCCAGACGATGCTCTCCTCGAGCAGCCGGCCCCGCCCCCATGCCCTGTACTACGAGTTATGTTGAATGCAGAAACACACGGTTATGTACATGTTATCACTTCTGAGAATTTACTTCCTTTTTTATTACCATCAGCACCAATACCAATACTACTGACTCAATCGATTTTGTTTGATTCAAGAATAAGACATAGGTTGCTATGTATATATAATGATGATAATAACACAACAGCAATAGCCATAACTGAGTTATAGATTCTGTCGTATAATAACAATAATAATAATCATTCATAACAACAATAATAACAATAATAATAACAACAACAGTAATTATAATAATAATAAACTTCATCATTAGCTTGATCGGTCCTTTAATGTATATAGCACTTTCTAACACCCATTAACAGTCAATTACCCATTTCCTCTTTCCTGTACTTTGTCCAGACAATTTTTTTATATCTTGATTTGAAATGTTGAATATTTGGACATTGTTTGAGCTCTGACCCCAGTTTGTTCCAGAGTTTAACTCCACATACAGACACACACATACTTTTTCTAGTGGAAGACACTGCTTGAATCTTAAAGTTATCACACCTCCTCAGGTTATAACCCCCTTCTGTGCGTGTAAAAAGCATTTGTATCCTCGCAGGTAGCACACTGTTGTTAGCTTTATATAGAAGTTGAGCAGTAGAAAAATCAATTAAGTCATGCATTTTTAACAGTTTAGACTGCAGGAATAATATATTTGTGTGATCACAATATCCTACTTTGTGTATGATTCTTACAGCACGTTTTTGGAGTATAACAAGGGGGTGTAATGAACTTTTGTAATTATTTCCCCAAACTTCCACACAGTAATTTAAATATGGCAAAACTAATGAACCATATAATAAAAGCAATGCTTTGTAATTTAAAAAGAACTTGGCTTTATTGATGATTGAGATACTTTTGGAGACTTTACCTTGTATGTGTCGTATGTGTGTTTTCCAGCTTAATTTACTGTCAATGGTGACTCCTAAAAATTTAATTTCTGTTACCGTATCCAAGTCAACACCATCTATATTTATTGGGTCTAGTTTTCCATTATAATTACCAAAAAACATTACTTTTGTTTTATTTAAGTTGAGGGACAATTTGTTACTGTCCATCCATATTTTTAATTTCCTTAATTCACGGTTTATGTTAGTTACTAAACTACTTTGATTGTCATTAGAATAGAAAATGTTTGTGTCATCTGCGAAAATCACTAATTTTAATAATTTAGACACATTAAAAATGTCATTAATATATAAATTGAACAACTTTGGGCCTAAGACAGATCCCTGTGGGACACCACAGCCAATGTCCAAGCATCCTGATGTAAACTCCCCCATCTTCACATACTGTTGTCTCCCTGTTAAATAGCTTTGGATCCAACTCAAAGCCACTCCCCTTATGCCGTATCTATCTAATTTTTTTAATAATATAGAATGATTAAGTGTATCAAATGCTTTTTTCAAATCAATAAATATTCCAGCTGCATGTTTCTTTTTTTCTAAGCTATTAGTAATTTCTTCTATTGCATCGATGATGGCCATTGAAGTAGACCTTGCTTCTCGAAAACCATACTGACTTTCATTAATTAGTTTATGCTTATTTATAAATTTGTCCATTCTGCTGTTATAAAGTTTCTCTAAGATTTTGGAAAACTGTGGGAGGAGCGAGACAGGTCTGTAGTTAGTGAAGATGTGTTTGTTTCCATTTTTGTGTATGGGTATTACTTTTGCAATTTTCATTTTATTTGGAAACGTTCCTGTCAGGAATGATAAGTTGCATATGTAGGTTAATGGTTTCACTATACCATGTATAACTTTTTTAACTAGTGTCATATTTATATCAAAACAATCAGTAGACAATTTCTTTTTACACACGTTAACAACATCTATTATTTCTGTTTCAGTTACTCCAGACAAAAACATAGTTTTTGAATTAATGCTTATCAATGACTCCATTTCACTGCTACAGTCAGGGATTTTTGATGCCAGATCCGGTCCAACATTTACAAAAAAGCTATTAAAACTTTCTACAATTTCATTCTTATTGTGATTATCATTAGTCCCATCACTGAAATAGCATGGATATGAATATTTTTTTGCATCACCTTTGATTATATTATTTAGTATTCCCCATACCCCTTTCATGTCGTTCTTGTTTTTATATAATAGATTAGTATAATCTAATTTCTTACTATTTCTTAATATACCCGTCAATTTATTTTTATATGTTTTGTATCTACGTTCAGATTCTACTGTTCTTAGTCTTAGGAACTTTCTATATAGAGTGTTTTTCTTCTTGCAAGCATTATGTAAACCTTTGGTTAACCACGGGCATTTTGTCCCTTTGCTATTTTTACTGAATTGCCGTATTGCACAGTTTTTATTGTACACTGCACTAAAAATTTCCAAAAAAGATTCAAAAGCACTATTCACATCATTCTTGTTAAATACATCATTCCAATCTTGTTTTAGTAAGTCACTGTAAAGTAGATCAATTGCCTCCTCAGTTCTCACTCGTTTATAAATAAATTTTTCAGATGATATTTGATTGATGTCATTATCATCATACACCGTGAATACGGGCAGATGATCCGTTATATCACAAACCAATAGGCCGCTGACATTTGTAAACTCCATATTATTTGTGAAAATGTTGTCAATGAGGGTAGCACTGTGCGTTGTAATTCTGCTCGGTCTTGTGATAGTCGGGTATAAACTCATACTGTACATCCTATTAATATATTCATCAGTTATTTTATGTTTATTTGGATTTATCAAATCAATATTGTAATCCCCACAGATAAATAATACCTTGTTACTTATTTCTGAGAATGTTTTTTCCGCCCAGTTTGTAAATATTTCCAAGCTTGAGCCTGGTGACCTGTATAGACAAGTAACTATTATGTTCTTCTTTTTTTCATTGATAATTTCTATTGATAAGCATTCAAGCAAGTTGTTTATTGATGCTGACATACTTTCTAATTTTTTGAATTTAAATTTCTTGAGGACGTATATAGCAACTCCTCCTCCCCCTTTATTTGTTCTGTTTACATAGTTTAACTCATAATCATTTAGCTCAAACTCTATGCCTTTATCCTCATTGAACCATGTTTCTGATATTGCAATGATACTAAATGGTTGCTCAAACTGTTTTAAGTATTCTCTAATTGCATCAAAATTCGCGTACATGCTTCTACTATTGAAATGGATAATTGAGAATTTCCCTTCTGATTTAACAGAGTTTTTATATTCGTCTTCAGTGTAGTATTTGCAATTAATTGCGTTAGATGTTAGGAACATATTATCTGGGTCTAGCTGATCTTCCAAATCTAATACATTATGTTCAGTGTACTCTGAAGTTTTAAGTTCTAAGAGCTCATAGTCCAAGATCCTTTGGTGTAAACTTAGGTCACTGCTATCAGCAGTATATGGAGTATGAATGGATGTCATTGTATGAGTATAGACAGATGTTCTTTTTTTTTTCTTTTTCTTTTTTTTTTCTAACTCATTGACCCACTAATACATTCATTCATACTTATTCAGTTCCTCTATGTCTCTTATAACCAATACTTTAGCGTTTTCAACTGATCCATTAAGTTTAATGTATATTTTACAATTCATAACCCAGGTGTTCTGTATTTTGTTTTGTTTCCTTAAGAGTCTGGCTTTTTTGGCAATGTCTGCATTCCTTTTAATCAAGTGATCGTTCAGATAGACGTTGGTACCTTTCAGCTTTTTTCCTTGCTT
>NW_027639099.1:0-16248 GCF_951799975.1 Gobius niger
CACGGGGACATGTCCTTCTCTGTAGAGGACAGAGGACCTCACGGGGACATGTCCTTCTCTGTAGAGGACAGAGGACCTCACTCATGTCCTTCTCTGTAGAGGACAGAGGACCTCACGGGACATGTCCTTCTCTGTAGAGGACAGAGGACCTCAGGGGGACATGTCCTTCTCTGTAGAGGACAGAGGACCTCACGGGACATGTCCTTCTCTGTAGAGGACAGAGGACCTCAGGGGGACATGTCCTTCTCTGTAGAGGACAGAAGACCTCACTCATGTCCTTCTCTGTAGAGGACAGAGGACCTCACAGGACATGTCCTTCTCTGTAGAGGACAGAGGACCTCACGGGACATGTCCTTCTCTGTAGAGGACAGAGGACCTCACAGGGACATGTCCTTCTCTGTAGAGGACAGAGGACCTCACAGGGACATGTCCTTCTCTGTAGAGGACAGAGGACCTCACGGGGACATGTCCTTCTCTGTAGAGGACAGAGGACCTCACGGGGACATGTCCTTCTCTGTAGAGGACAGAGGACCTCACGGGACATGTCCTTCTCTGTAGAGGACAGAGGACCTCACGGGGACATGTCCTTCTCTGTAGAGGACAGAGGACCTCACGGGACATGTCCTTCTCTGTAGAGGACAGAGGACCTCAGGGGGACATGTCCTTCTCTGTAGAGGACAGAGGACCTCACAGGGACATGTCCTTCTCTGTAGAGGACAGAGGACCTCACGGGACATGTCCTTCTCTGTAGAGGACAGAGGACCTCACAGGGACATGTCCTTCTCTGTAGAGGACAGAGGACCTCACGGGGACATGTCCTTCTCTGTAGAGGACAGAGGACCTCAGGGGGACATGTCCTTCTCTGTAGAGGACAGAGGACCTCACGGGGACATGTCCTTCTCTGTAGAGGACAGAGGACCTCACGGGGACATGTCCTTCTCTGTAGAGGACAGAGGACCTCACGGGACATGTCCTTCTCTGTAGAGGACAGAGGACCTCACAGGACATGTCCTTCTCTGTAGAGGACAGAGGACCTCAGGGGGACATGTCCTTCTCTGTAGAGGACAGAGGACCTCACAGGGACATGTCCTTCTCTGTAGAGGACAGAGGACCTCACGGGGACATGTCCTTCTCTGTAGAGGACAGAGGACCTCACGGGACATGTCCTTCTCTGTAGAGGACAGATGACCTCACGGGGACATGTCCTTCTCTGTAGAGGACAGAGGACCTCAGGGGACATGTCCTTCTCTGTAGAGGACAGAGGACCTCAGGGGGACATGTCCTTCTCTGTAGAAGACAGAGGACCTCACGGGGACATGTCCTTCTCTGTAGAGGACAGAGGACCTCACTCATGTCCTTCTCTGTAGAGGACAGAGGACCTCACGGGGCATGTCCTTCTCTGTAGAGGACAGAGGACCTCACTCATGTCCTTCTCTGTAGAGGACAGAGGACCTCACTCATGTCCTTCTCTGTAGAGGACAGAGGACCTCACTCATGTCCTTCTCTGTAGAGGACAGAGGACCTCACGGGGCATGTCCTTCTCTGTAGAGGACAAAGGACCTCACGGGGACATGTCCTTCTCTGTAGAGGACAGAGGACCTCACTCATGTCCTTCTCTGTAGAGGACAGAGGACCTCAGGGGGACATGTCCTTCTCTGTAGAGGACAGAGGACCTCAGGGGGACATGTCCTTCTCTGTAGAGGACAGAGGACCTCACGGGGACATGTCCTTCTCTGTAGAGGACAGAGGACCTCACTCATGTCCTTCTCTGTAGAGGACAGAGGACCTCACTCATGTCCTTCTCTGTAGAGGACAGAGGACCTCAGGGGGACATGTCCTTCTCTGTAGAGGACAGAGGACCTCACGGGGACATGTCCTTCTCTGTAGAGGACAAAGGACCTCACGGGGACATGTCCTTCTCTGTAGAGGACAGAGGACCTCGGGGGACATGTCCTTCTCTGTAGAGGACAGAGGACCTCACTCATGTCCTTCTCTGTAGAGGACAGAGGACCTCACTCATGTCCTTCTCTGTAGAGGACAGAGGACCTCGGGGGACATGTCCTTCTCTGTAGAGGACAGAGGACCTCACTCATGTCCTTCTCTGTAGAGGACAGAGGACCTCAGGGGGACATGTCCTTCTCTGTAGAGGACAGAGGACCTCGGGGGACATGTCCTTCTCTGTAGAGGACAGAGGACCTCACTCATGTCCTTCTCTGTAGAGGACAGAGGACCTCAGGGGGACATGTCCTTCTCTGTAGAGGACAGAGGACCTCACGGGGACATGTCCTTCTCTGTAGAGGACAGAGGACCTCGGGGGGACATGTCCTTCTCTGTAGAGGACAGAGGACCTCACTCATGTCCTTCTCTGTAGAGGACAGAGGACCTCAGGGGGACATGTCCTTCTCTGTAGAGGACAGAGGACCTCACGGGGACATGTCCTTCTCTGTAGAGGACAGAGGACCTCAGAAAGTGTCTCCTAAAAACAAAAACACCTCTGATTTTCTTCAGTTTCTGCTGTGAAAGAGCTGTGTCTGCTGCGTCCACTAGAGGGCAGTGTGTCTATAACACACGGGCCTGCAGCAGATGTTACAGACAGATGTTACAGACAGATGTTACAGGCAGATGTTAGACAGATGTTACAGGCAGATGTTACAGACAGATGTTACAGACCGATGTTACAGGCAGATGTTACAGACAGATGTTACAGGCAGATGTTACAGACAGATGTTACAGGCAGATGTCACAGACAGATGTTACAGACAGATGTTACAGACCGATGTCACAGGCAGATGTTACAGACAGATGTTACAGACAGATGTTACAGACAGATGTTACAGATAGATGTTACAGGCAGATGTTACAGACAGATGTCACAGACAGATGTTACAGACAGATGTTACAGATAGATGTCACAGACAGATGTCACAGACAGATGTTACAGACAGATGTTACAGGCAGATGTTACAGACAGATATTACAGACAGATGTCACAGACAGATGTCACAGACAGATGTTACAGACAGATGTTACAGACAGATGTTACAGGCAGATGTTACAGACAGATGTCACAGACAGATGTTACAGACAGATGTTACAGATAGATGTTACAGACAGATGTTACAGACAGATGTCACAGACAGATGTCACAGACAGATGTTACAGACCGATGTCACAGGCAGATGTTACAGACAGATGTTACAGACCGATGTCACAGGCAGATGTTACAGACAGATGTTACAGACAGATGTTACAGACAGATGTTACAGATAGATGTTACAGGCAGATGTTACAGGCAGATGTTACAGACAGATATTACAGACAGATGTCACAGACAGATGTCACAGACAGATGTCACAGACAGATGTTACAGACAGATGTTACAGGCAGATGTTACAGACAGATGTCACAGACAGATGTTACAGACAGATGTTACAGATAGATGTTACAGATAGATGTTACAGACAGATGTTACAGACAGATGTTACAGACAGATGTCACAGACAGATGTTACAGGCAGATGTTACAGACCAGTGGAACCAGTCATTTTAAACTAAACCAATATTATTAACAGCACCGGCCTCTGACGGGCTCTGTGTCTGTGATCGTTATAAATATATAGTTAATCTAAATATTATAAATATATAGTTAAACTAAATATTTTAAATATATAGTTTAATATAAATATTATAAATATATAGTTAATATAAACATTATAAGTACATAGTTAATATAAATATTATAAATATATAGTTTAATATAAATATTATAAATATATAGTTTAATATAAATATTATAAATATATAGTTAATATAAATATTATAAATATATAGTTTAATATGAATATTCTAAATATATAGTTTAATATAAATATTATACATACATAGTTAATATAAATATTATAAGTGCATAGTTAATATAAATATGATAGTACATCGTTAATATAAATATGTGATTTTGTTTTTGCAGATGGAGCAGGTGTCGGACGAGGAGCTGGACCACGGGGCGGAGGAGGACAGCGACAAAGAAGATCAGGATCTGGACAAAATGTTTGGGGCGTGGCTCGGAGAACTGGACAAACTCACACAGGTACAACAAATACTACTATTACTGCAAATACTACTGCTACTGCCATGACAACCACTACTCCTACTACTTTAACTACTACTATTACTGCAAATACTACTGCTACTGCCATGACAACCACTACTACTACTACTTTAACTACTACTATTACTGCAAATACTACTGCTACTGCCATGACAACCACTACTACTACTACTTTAACTACTACTATTACTGCAAATACTACTGCTACTGCCATGACAACCACTACTACTACTACTTTAACTACTACTATTACTGCAAATACTACTGCTACTGCCATGACAACCACTACTACTACTACTTTAACTACTAGTACTTTAACTACTACTACTTTAACTACTACTACTTTAACTACTACTACTTAAACTCCTACTACTTAAACTACTACTACTTAAACTACTACTACTTAAACTACTACTACTTTAACTACTACTACTTTAACTACTACTTTAACTACTAGTACTTAAACTACTACTACTTAAACTACTACTACTTAAACTACTACTACTTAAACTACTACTACTTTAACTACTACTACTTTAACTACTACTTTAACTACTAGTACTTAAACTCCTACTACTTAAACTACCACTACTTTAAGTACTACTACTTTAACTACTACTTTAACTACTACTTTAACTACTACTACTTTAAGTACTACTACTTTAACTACTACTTTAACTACTACTACTTAAACTCCTGCTACTTAAACTCCTACTACTTAAACTACTACTACTTAAACTACTACTACTTTAAGTACTACTACTTTAACTACTTCTCGTTTACTCAATGTTTCAAAAAGTGGGCGTTTCCCCAAAAGCTGAACGAGTGAATGAACTCCCGGCGACGCGTTTCGGAGGCGGTCGCCGTGGCAACCGTCGGCGTGACGCCTCCCCCTATCACCACCCGCCCCCCGTCGCGCGGCAACGGTCTCCCGCGGCGACCGCCTCCCGTCCGTCCTTTAAGCGTCAGAGTCTCAAACAGACGCTAAAAATACACTGTGGGAAAAGAAGCGTCTGAATCTTCAAAGGAGCGACAGACCGAGTCCGATGTTCAGGGTTAGACGTTTGGAAAAGAGCGGGACAGAAATGTATAAAACACAACATAAGAAATAAAACTGGGGAAAAGTGTGGACAAAATGAGGGGGAAAAAAATAATAAAAAATTGTGGGAACATTTGGAAAAAATGCGGTAAAAACATGAAAAGAAATAAATTGGGGAATAAAATAAAAAAATTAGAAAAACTTTTCAGAAACTTGGAAAAAAAGTTGGAAAAGAAAAGTCAGAGAGAGAGAACATCCTGGACCTGGACAGAGATCCAACCGAGTCTCGTTACCGTAGTTACCACCATGTTGTTTACCATGTCGTGTGAGATGTTCCTCCTGACTGACCGTTGTTGATCCTCAGAGTCTGGACGACGGTCGTCCTCCTAAAGCCGTGCAGAAACCTCCGCTCAGACAGGAGACCAACATGGCCAACTTCTCCTACCGCTTCTCCATGTACAACATCAACGGTAACAAACTCTGTCCAACCACCTTCTACAAACATCTACATCTACAAACATCTACAAACATCTACAAACATCTACAAACATCTACAAACATCTACAAACATCTACAAACATCTACAAACATCTACATCTACAAACATCTACAAACATCTACAAACATCTACAAACATCTACATCTACAAACATCTACAAACATCTACAAACATCTACAAACATCTACAAACATCTACAAACATCTACAAACATCTACATCTACAAACATCTACAAACATCTACATCTACAAACATCTACAAACATCTACATCTACAAACATCTACAAACATCTACAAACATCTACATCTACAAACATCTACAAACATCTACATCTACAAACATCTACAAACATCTACATCTACAAACATCTACAAACATCTACAAACATCTACATCTACAAACATCTACAAACATCTACAAACATCTACAAACATCTACAAACATCTACAAACATCTACAAACATCTACAAACATCTACAAACATCTACATCTACAAACATCTACAAACATCTACAAACATCTACAAACATCTACATCTACAAACATCTACAAACATCTACATCTACAAACATCTACAAACATCTACAAACATCTACATCTACAAACATCTACATCTACAAACATCTACATCTACAAACATCTACAAACATCTACATCTACAAACATCTACAAACATCTACAAACATCTACATCTACAAACATCTACATCTACAAACATCTACATCTACAAACATCTACAAACATCTACAAACATCTACAAACATCTACAAACATCTACAAACATCTACAAACATCTACAAACATCTACAAACATCTACATCTACAAACATCTACAAACATCTACATCTACAAACATCTACAAACATCTACTATAAACATCTACATCTACAAACATCTACAAACATCTACATCTACAAACATCTACAAACATCTACATCTACAAACATCTACAAACATCTACAAACATCTACAAACATCTACAAACATCTACATCTACAAACATCTACAAACATCTACAAACATCTACAAACATCTACAAACATCTACAAACATCTACAAACATGTGACCCTGTTGTGCGTGTTTTGTGTGACCCTGTTGTGCATGTTTTGTGTGACCCTGTTGTGCATGTTTTGTGTGACCCTGTTGTGCGTGTTTTGTGTGACCCTGTTGTGCATGTTTTGTGTGACCCTGTTGTACATGTTTTGTGTGACCCTGTTGTACATGTTTTGTGTGACCCTGTTGTGCGTGTTTTGTGTGACCCTGTTGTGCGTGTTTTGTGTGACCCTGTTGTACATGTTTTGTGTGACCCTGTTGTACATGTTTTGTGTGACCCTGTTGTGCATGTTTTGTGTCACCCTGTTGTACGTGTTTTGTGTGACCCTATTGTGCGTGTTTTGTGTGACCCTGTTGTGCATGTTTTGTGTGACCCTGTTGTACATGTTTTGTGTGACCCTGTTGTACATGTTTTGTGTGACCCTGTTGTACATGTTTTGTGTGACCCTGTTGTACATGTTTTGTGTGACCATGTTGTGCATGTTTTGTGTGACCCTGTTGTGCATGTTTTGTGTGACCCTGTTGTACATGTTTTGTGTGACAGAGGCGCTGAACCAGGGCGACGCCGTGGACCTGGACGCGCTCATGGCCGACCTCTGCTCCATCGAACAGGAGCTGACTCCGCCCTCCAGACCCGGGTCCGGGGTCAGAGGTCAGCCGCAGCACATGGCCAAAGGCCCCCAGCAGAGGGCGCCGCAGAGCAACGGCAGCAACCGCAGCAGCGGCAGCGGCGGTAAGAGGGTCCAGACCAGAGACCGAGATCAGAGACCCAGAGACCCAGAGACCCAGAGACCAGAGACCCAGAGACCCAGAGACCCAGACACCCAGAGACCCAGAGACCCCGAGACCCCGAGACCCCGAGACCAGAGACCCAGAGACCCAGAGACCAGAGACCAGAGACCAGAGACCCAGAGACCCAGAGACCCCGAGACCCCGAGACCCCGAGACCAGAGACCCAGAGACCCAGAGACCAGAGACCAGAGACCAGAGACCCAGAGACCCCGAGACCCCGAGACCCCGAGACCAGAGACCCAGAGACCCAGAGACCAGAGACCCAGAGACCCAGAGACCAGAGACCCAGAGACCCAGAGACCAGAGACCCAGAGACCAGAGACCAGAGACCAGAGACCCAGAGACCCAGAGACCCAGAGACCCAGAGACCAGAGACCCAGAGACCCAGAGACCAGAGACCCAGAGACCCAGAGACCAGAGACCCAGAGACCCAGAGACCCAGAGACCCAGAGACCCAGAGACCCAGAGACCAGAGACCAGAGACCCGAGACCCAGAGACCCAGAGACCCAGAGACCCAGAGACCCAGAGACCCAGAGACCCGACTAACCAGACCCAGACTAATTTGACTGTAATGTGTCTCTGTGTTGCCCCCTGCAGGCGGCAGCAGCGCCCGCGCCTCTCCCGCCAACTCCGTCCGTGGCCCCGCCTCCCGGCACGCCCCCTCCGCGCTCTCATTGGACGAGATCACCGCACGACTGGACCAGGCGTCGGAGAGTATGGACCAGGCGGCGCGAGACACGTCGTCCACCAATCACAGGTCGGCCACGCCTTTCTTTACAGACCGATACTTTAACTATACTTTACTTTAGCTATACTTTACTTTAACTATACTATACTTTAACTATACTATACTTTAACTATACTATACTATAACTATACTTTACTTTAGCTATACTTTACTTTAACTATACTATACTTTAACTATACTATACTCTAACTATACTTTACTTAAACTATACTTTACTTTAACTATACTATACTTTAACTATACTTTACTATAACTATACTTTACTATAACTATATTATACTTTAACTATACTATACTTTAACTATACTTTACTTTAACTATACTATACTTTAACTATACTTTACTTTAACTAGACTTTACTATAACTATACTGTACTATAACTATACTATACTTTAACTATATTATACTTTAACTATACTTTACTTTAACTAGACTTTACTATAACTATACTGTACTATAACTATACTATACTTTAACTATACTATACTTTAACTATACTTTACTTTAACTAGACTTTACTATAACTATACTATACTATAACTATATTATACTTTAACTATATTATACTTTAACTATATTATACTTTAACTATACTGTACTATAACTATACTATACTTTAACTATACTATACTTTAACTATATTATACTTTAACTATACTGTACTATAACTATACTATACTTTAACTATACTATACTTTAACTATACTTTACTTTAACTATACTTTACTATAACTATACTATACTTTAACTATACTTTACTTTAACTAGACTTTACTATAACTATACTATACTTTAACTATACTTTACTTTAACTAGACTTTACTATAACTATACTATACTTTAACTATACTATACTTTAACTATACTTTACTTAAACTATACTATACTTTAACTATACTTTACTTTAACTATACTTTACTTTAACTATATTATACTTTAACTATACTGTACTATAACTATACTATACTTTAACTATATTATACTTTAACTATACTTTACTTTAACTATATTATACTTTAACTATACTGTACTATAACTATATTATACTTTAACTATACTTTACTTTAACTATACTATACTTTAACTATACTTTACTTTAACTATATTATACTTTAACTATATTATACTTTAACTATACTTTACTTTAACTATATTATACTTTAACTATACTGTACTATAACTATATTATACTTTAACTATATTATACTTTAACTATATTATACTTTAACTATACTGTACTATAACTATACTATACTTTAACTATATTATACTTTAACTATATTATACTTTAACTATACTGTACTATAACTATACTATACTTTAACTATACTATACTTTAACTATATTATACTTTAACTATACTATACTTTAACTATACTATACTTTAACTATATTATACTTTAACTATACTGTACTATAACTATACTATACTTTAACCATACTTTACTTTAACTAGACTTTACTATAACTATACTGTACTATAACTATACTATACTTTAACTATACTTTACTTTAACTATACTTTACTTTAACTAGACTTTACTATAACTATACTATACTTTAACTATACTATACTTTAACTATATTATACTTTAACTATATTATACTTTAACTATACTGTACTATAACTATACTATACTTTAACTATACTATACTTTAACTATACTTTACTTTAACTAGACTTTACTATAACTATACTATACTTTAACTATATTCTACTTTAACTATACTTTACTATAACTATACTTTACTTTAATTATACTTTACTTTAACTATACTTTACTTTAACTATACTTTACTTTAACTAGACTTTACTTTAACTAGACTTTACTTTAACTATATTATACTTTAACTATACTTTACTCCACCCAGACTGAATGATCCTGATACTGTGTTTCTGCAGGAGGCCGTCGGCCGCCTCCACAGGCAGCGCTGACAGCGGTGGTGACAGGGCGCGGCCTGCAGGGGGCGCTGTGGAGCAGAGGGCCAGCGTGAACTCCGCCTCCGGCTCCAGCGTCGACTCCCTGGACAACGAGAGGCCGGAGACGAAGCCGGGAGGACACAACCAGACCGAGGTGAGACACACTCCCCCAGTCACTCCCCCAAACACTCCCCCAGTCACTCCCCCAGTCACTCCCCCAAAGACTCCCCCAGTCACTCCCCCAGACTGAGGTGAGACTAACACAACCAGACCGAGGTGAGACACACTCCCCCAGTCACTCCCCCAAACACTCCCCCTGACTGAGGTGAGACACACTCCCCCAGTCACTCCCCCAAACACTCCCCCAGACCGAGGTGAGACACACTCCCCCAGTCACTCCCCCAAACACTCCCCCAGACCGAGGTGAGACACACTCCCCCAGTCACTCCCCCAAACACTCCCCCAGACCGAGGTGAGACACACTCCCCCGACACTCCCCCAAACACTCCCCCAGACCGAGGTGAGACACACTCCCCCGACACTCCCCCAAACACTCCCCCAGACCGAGGTGAGACACACTCCCCCGACACTCCCCCAAACACTCCCCCAAACACTCCCCCTGACTGAGGTGAGACACACTCCCCCAGTCACTCCCCCAAACACTCCCCCAGACCGAGGTGAGACACACTCCCCCGACACTCCCCCAAACACTCCCCCAGACCGAGGTGAGACACACTCCCCCGACACTCCCCCAAACACTCCCCCAGACCGAGGTGAGACACACTCCCCCGACACTCCCCCAAACACTCCCCCAGACCGAGGTGAGACACACTCCCCCGACACTCCCCCAAACACTCCCCCAGACCGAGGTGAGACACACTCCCCCGACACTCCCCCAAACACTCCCCCAAACACTCCAGACCGAGGTGAGACTGTCTGATCCTGAGGGGCAGATGTTACATATAGATACAGATATAACATATAATCCAGGGTCAGTCTGTGAAATATCCTGTAAGTTAAAGTGACATTTTTATGTATTATCTGTGTATTTATCAGATGAGCTGCTTGAATCTCGCTCTTCATTTCTTTCTTTTCCCGTTTGTCCCGTTTGTCCCTGAAGCACTCGTACCTGGACAGAGAGACGTCCCTGATTCTGAAGAGCATCGCGGGGAAACCAGCTCATCTGCTGACCAAGGTGAGGAAACATCTGAGCCCAGGAACACGCCATGATCTAAAACATACAAACACCAACACGCCATGATCTAAAACATACAAACACCAACACGCCATGATCTAAAACATACAAACACCAGGAACACGCCAGAGGATCTGAAACATACAAACACCAACACGCCAGAGGATCTGAAACATACAAACACCAACACGCCAGAGGATCTGAAACATACAAACACCAACACGCCAGAGGATCTGAAACATACAAACACCAACACGCCAGAGGATCTGAAACTGACCTGGGATCAGTCTGAGGGTCACAGATACAGTTTAGTGAAGGGAAAACGGGGGAAAGTCGGGAAATTTAATGCGGGAAAAAAATCTGAAAAAATAGAAACAATTAGGTAACCTGGCTAACACCAGGCTGCTGTGTGCGCTCGAATTATTTCGAACTGCACAACAGCCTGGGGACCATGGCCAAATCTCCGGTGGATTTGGGAACCAATCACAGAGCGAGGAGGGACGGCAAGACGATGACGCGCTATTCGATATACGGAAGCTTGTAGTTTATTTACGGATAAATAAATACAAAGTTTATTTACGGATCCAACATGACAGCAGCAGACACGATGGTATTTTTTGATCAAGCTTTAGCTCAAAAGTTTACAGCGGGTACGTCATACGTCATCTCATATGATGATACGATTGGCTGTGGCCTCGTGCAGACGCATGAGACTTTTTTTTTTTTTTTCGTATCGCCCAATAAACGAGTATGGACGATCGTAAACCACACCTCTCCTACGAGAAAATGAATTGGTGGTCCCCAGACTAAATATCACTTGTGATTTTAGTCTGGTGTTAGCCAGGCTAACAATTAGGGGCAATTAAGAACAAAAAAGCTGAAAAAATGAGGAAACATTAAGGGAAAAAATGCTGAAAAATGGCAAAAAAATTAGGGAAAACATGGGAATAATGAGGAAATAACGAGGAAACAACGAGGAAACAATGAGGAAATAACAAGGAAATGAGGAGGAAATGACGATGAAATAATAAGGAAATGACAATGAAAAAACAAGGAAACAACGAGGAAATTAGGAAATAATGAGGAAATAACAAGGAAATAACGAGGAAATAATGAGGAAATGAGGAGGAAACGAGGAAATAAGGAGGAAATTAGGAAATAATGAGGAATTAACGAGGAAACAACGAGGAAATAAGGAGGTAATAATGAGGAAATTAGGAAATAACGAGGAAATAACGAGGAAATTAGGAAATAATGAGGAAATAACAAGGAAATAACAAGGAAATAACAAGGAAACGAGGAAATAACGAGGAAATAAGGAAATAATGAGGAAAGTGCACAGTAAACTGTTAATTTTCTCAGTGTAAAGTGTGGCTTCATCATCGATATGGAGAAAGTCCCAGAAAAACTGAGATATTTATTTCAGTCAGACTTCGCTCTCAGCCGCTGTCGTCGCTGTTGCTCTGGATTTATATATTTCAGTCAGACCTTCTCTCGCCGCCGCTGTCGTCGCTGTCGTCGCTGTTTGCTCTGGATTTACTTATTTCAGTCAGACCTTCTCGCCGCCGCTGTCGTCGCTGTTGCTCTGGAATCCCAAACCTTTGGCCCAGTTTGATGTTTTTGTTCCCGGATTACGCTCAGATCGATTTCTCGCGCTCCGCTCGCAGCCGCGGCTTTAAAAGGGGAGACGCGGCGGCGACAAATCGGACCTGCGTTTGGGGAAACAAACCCTCTCCTCCTCACGCCGTGGCCCGGACCGGCCTCTGACGGCTCCGCTTTTGTCCCGGCGCCGCTCTGATCAAAGCGGCGGGAGCGTCTGCCGTGGGAGGGCGCCATGTCGGAGCGTTCGGGGGCGAGCTGAGGCGGGGAGTCGGGCAGGATGATGGCGGCGTGTTGGAGGGCGAAGGTAAAGACGCGCTCGCGGTTCAACAAAGGATTCTCCCGCTAAAACATGTACAATGAGGGAGAGTCTGTCCCGTTTTCATTTGACCAGAGGCGGATCTCGTCTGCAGGAGGAAAGTATGAGGGAAAATGAATATTACGAATGTGGAGTAAACCTGGTTTTTACGTTTTGAGTCTCGGAGGAAGTGACTCCACCGTGTCTGTGGCTCCGGGTCGTTCCCGCGCTTTTTCATTCACAAATCCTGGCGTGTGTGGAATCCATTCGTCCAGGATCTGTGCATTCTTTATTTTTCTGAAAACATAAAACGACATGTGTTTTTCCCAGTTTGACCTGAGCTCCTTTTCCAGATGTTCCTGATTCACACAGAACCAGAACCTCTTTATTTGAGTTTAACCTCTTAACTCCTCCCACCTGAACATGTTTTCTCCTGTTCTCCAAATTCTCCAAATCTAAAAGCTTCTTCAAAATAGCGGAAAAAAACCGAGAAAAAAATGAGGATGTAAATTGGCAAAAAAGAAATCCAGCAAAAAAGTGACAAAAATCCAGCAAAAAAAGACAAAAATCCAGACAAAAAAAAGTGAAAAAAATCCAACAAAAAAAGACAAAAATTCAGCAAAAAAGCGCCAAAAATCCAGACAAAAAAAACAAAAAAATTCAGCAAAAAATGTGACAAAACAGCAACAAAAAAGTGACAATAATCCAACAAAAAGTGACAAAAGTATCATGAAAAAAAAGTGACAAAAACACATAAGGGAAATTATAAGCCACCACCTTACCTTACCTTACCTTACCTTAAGTGACGACAATGGCAAAGAGGAGAGAATGCATTTGGTTTTGGCGGGTGGTAAGAGGTTAATTTGAATCAATTCATTTATTTGAGTTGAATCCTCATAAGAACTCATTTTTCCTCATGTTCCTGATGTCACACAGAACCAGAACCTCTTTATTTGAGTTGAATCCTCAGAAGAACTCATTTTTCCTGACGTTCCTGAACGTGTTTTGTTTCCTCAGGAGGAGCAGGCGGCGACGCAGAAGGCGGAGAAGATCCGAGTGGCGCTGGAGAAAATCAAAGAGGCTCAAGTGAAAAAGGTAAAGTGGGTCAGTGCGGCGGCGCCGAGAGGCCGACAGGGGGCGGCAGAGAGCACCGGCCTCCGCACGTTTAGTCCTAATCCCGGATTATCCTCCTGAACTCCAGACACCGAGAAACGTGACCAGTGTGTCCCACTTCTCCAACAAACAGAAGGGTCACAGGTTTATTCCCCCCTCACCACACCACTGAGAGGGAGTAAACATTTATAATAGGGTCTCTCCGTGTTGTCTGAGAGGAGTAAACATGTATAATAGGGTCTCTCTGTGTGTCTGAGAGGAGTAAACATGTATAATAGGGTCTCTCCGTGTGTCTGAGAGGAGTAAACATGTATAATAGGGTCTCTCCGTGTGTCTGAGAGGAGTAAACATGTATAATAGGGTCTCTCCGTGTGTCTGAGAGGAGTAAACATGTATAATAGGGTCTCTCCGTGTGTCTGAGTGGAGTAAACATGTATAATAGGGTCTCTCTGTGTGTCTGAGAGGAGTAAACATGTATAATAGGGTCTCTCCGTGTGTCTGAGAGGAGTAAACATGTATAATAGGGTCTCTCCCGTGTGTCTGAGTGGAGTAAACATGTATAATAGGGTCTCTCTGTGTGTCTGAGAGGAGTAAACATGTATAATAGGGTCTCCCGTGTGTCTGAGAGGAGTAAACATGTATAATAGGGTCTCTCCCGTGTGTCTGAGTGGAGTAAACATGTATAATAGGGTCTCTCTGTGTGTCTGAGAGGAGTAAACATGTATAATAGGGTCTCCCGTGTGTCTGAGAGGAGTAAACATGTATAATAGGGTCTCCCGTGTGTCTGAGAGGAGTAAACATGTATAATAGGGACTCTCCGTGTGCACTGAGAGGAGTAAACAATGTATAATAGGGTCTCTCTGTGTGTCTGAGAGGAGTAAACATGTATAATAGGGTCTCTCTGTGTGTCTGAGAGGAGTAAACATGTATAATAGGGTCTCTCTGTGTGTCTGAGAGGAGTAAACATGTATAATAGGGTCTCTCCGTGTGTCTGAGAGGAGTAAACATGTATAATAGGGTCTCTCCGTGTGTCTGAGAGGAGTAAACATGTATAATAGGGTCTCTCCGTGTGTCTGAGAGGAGTAAATCATGTATAATAGGGTCTCTCCGTGTGTCTGAGAGGAGTAAACATGTATAATAGGGTCTCTCCGTGTGTCTGAGAGAGGAGTAAACATGTATAATAGGGTCTCTCTGTGTGTCTGAGAGGAGTAAACATGTATAATAGGGTCTCTCCGTGTGTCTGAGAGGAGTAAACATGTATAATAGGGTCTCTCTGTGTGTCTGAGAGGAGTAAACATGTATAATAGGGTCTCTCCGTGTGTCTGAGAGGAGTAAACATGTATAATAGGGTCTCTCTGTGTGTCTGAGAGGAGTAAACATGTATAATAGGGTCTCTCCGTGTGTCTGAGAGGAGTAAACATGTATAATAGGGTCTCTCTGTGTGTCTGAGAGGAGTAAACATGTATAACAGGGTCTCTCCGTGTGAGAGGAGTAAACATGTATAATAGGGTCTCTCCGTGTGTCTGAGAGGAGTAAACATGTATAATAGGGTCTCTCCGTGGAGAGGAGTAAACATGTATAATAGGGTCTCTGTGTGTCTGAGAGGAGTAAACATGTATAATAGGGTCTCTCTGTGTGTCTGAGAGGAGTAAACATGTATAATAGGGGTCTCTCCGTGTGAGAGGAGTAAACATGTATAATAGGGTCTCTCTGTGTGTCTGAGAGGAGTAAACATGTATAATAGGGTCTCTCCGTGTGTCTGAGAGGAGTAAACATGTATAATAGGGTCTCTCCGTGTGTCTGAGAGGAGTAAACATGTATAATAGGGTCTCTCCCCGTGTGTCTGAGTGGAGTAAACATGTATAATAGGGTCTCTCCC
>NW_027639098.1:0-41744 GCF_951799975.1 Gobius niger
GTAAAGTAAAAAAACACAACTTGTCCAGCAAAAAAGTGACAAAAATCCAGCAAAAAAAGACAAAAATCCAGCAAAAAAATGACAAAAATCCAACAAAAAAATGACAAAAATCCAGCAAAAAAATGACAAAAATCCAACAAAAAAGTGACAAAAATCCAACAGAAAAATGACAAAAATCCAACAAAAAAAGTGACAAAAATCCAACAGAAAAAAGACAAAAATCCAGCAAAAAAAAGGCAAAAATCCAGCAGAAAAAAGACAAAAATCCAACAAAAAAGTGACAAAAATCCAGCAAAAAAATGACTAAAATCCAACAAAAAAATGACAAAAATCCAGCAAAAAAATGACAAAAATCCAACAAAAAAGTGACAAAAATCCAAAAAAAAAAAGACAAAAATCCAACAAAAAAATGACAAAAATCCAAAAAAAAAAATGACAAAAATCCAACAGAAAATAGACAAAAATCCAACAAATAAGTGACAAAAATCCAACAGAAAAAAGACAAAATCCAACACAGAAAAAAGACAAAAATCCAGCAAAAAAGTGACAAAAATCCAACAGAAAAAAAAACAAAAATCCAGCAAAAAAGTGACAAAAATCCAGCAAAAAAAGACAAAAATCCAACAAAAAAATGACAAAAATCCAACAAAAAAGTGACAAAAATCCAACAGAAAAATGACAAAAATCCAACAGAAAATGACAAAAATCCAACAAAAAAAGTGACAAAAATCCAACAGAAAAAAGACAAAAATCCAGCAAAAAAAAGGCAAAAATCCAGCAGAAAAAAGACAAAAATCCAACAAAAAAGTGACAAAAATCCAGCAAAAAAATGACAAAAATCCAACAAAAAAATGACAAAAATCCAGCAAAAAAATGACAAAAATCCAACAAAAAAGTGACAAAAATCCAAAAAAAAAAAGACAAAAATCCAACAAAAAAGTGACAAAAATCCCAAAAAAAAAGACAAAAATCCAACAAAAAAGTGACAAAAATCCAAAAAAAAAAAGACAAAAATCCAACAAAAAAGTGACAAAAATCCAAAAAAAAAATGACAAAAATCCAACAGAAAATAGACAAAAATCCAACAAATAAGTGACAAAAATCCAACAGAAAAAAGACAAAAATCCAGCAAAAAAGTGACAAAAATCCAACAGAAAAAAAAACAAAAATCCAGCAAAAAAGTGACAAAAATCCAGCAAAAAAAGACAAAAATCCAACAAAAAAATGACAAAAATCCAACAAAAAAAGACAACAGACTAACTGCTTGGCTGTATAATATCCCTCTCTCTCTTTTTGTCTTTTCTGTCAGCGTCGTATTTACTCTCACGGACATTAATGAGTAAAAAAACACAACTTGCTACGACACCTGCGGTTGCGCTTATGGCCTCTAGGGGCAAGAGTTACTTAGTGCTGCTTTAAAACTCATTCAGCTGAACGCTCTGAGGTCGTACTTCGTAATTTTCAAGTGGAAAAGAAACCAGCACCACAAAAACGGAGCTTTCTCCCATTTCTCCACCATTACTTTAACAAACGCTATAATATAAATGTGTTTTCTACTAAATAAAGATACGGAGACATGGAGAGGAGCCCATGAATACTGAAAACACGGACAATGCTAGCCAGGAAGTATGCTAATGAATGCTAACGTTAGCTAACAAGTGCCGTTTCTTGCTTCTACTGAACAATCTGCTGTGAAAAAAATGCTTTTTCTTTGCTTTTTTATGCTGCTGACAAAAATCCAGCCAAAAAAATGACAAAAATCCAAGAGAAAAAAGACAAAAATCCAGCAAAAAAATGACAAAAATCCAAGAGAAAAAAGACAAAAATCCAGCAAAAAAAAGACAAAAATCCAGCAAAACAGTGACAAAAATCCAGCAGAAAAAAGACAAAAATCCAACAGAAAAAAGGCAAAAATCCAGCAGAAAAAAGACAAAAATCCAGCAGAAAAAAGACAAAAATCCAACAAAAAAGTGACAAAAATCCAACAAAAAAAAGACAAAAATCCAGCAAAAAAAAAAAAAAAAAAAAAAAAATCCAACAAAAAAGTGACAAAAATCCAGCAAAAAAATGACTAAAATCCAACAAAAAAATGACAAAAATCCAGCAAAAAAATGACAAAAATCCAACAAAAAAGTGACAAAAATCCAAAAAAAAAAAGACAAAAATCCAACAAAAAAGTGACAAAAATCCAAAAAAAAAAATGACAAAAATCCAACAGAAAATAGACAAAAATCCAACAAATAAGTGACAAAAATCCAACAGAAAAAAGACAAAAATCCAACAGAAAAAAGACAAAAATCCAGCAAAAAAGTGACAAAAATCCAACAGAAAAAAAAACAAAAATCCAGCAAAAAAGTGACAAAAATCCAGCAAAAAAAGACAAAAATCCAACAAAAAAATGACAAAAATCCAACAAAAAAGTGACAAAAATCCAACAGAAAAATGACAAAAATCCAACAGAAAAATGACAAAAATCCAACAAAAAAAGTGACAAAAATCCAACAGAAAAAAGACAAAAATCCAGCAAAAAAAAGGCAAAAATCCAGCAGAAAAAAGACAAAAATCCAACAAAAAAGTGACAAAAATCCAGCAAAAAAATGACAAAAATCCAACAAAAAAATGACAAAAATCCAGCAAAAAAATGACAAAAATCCAACAAAAAAGTGACAAAAATCCAAAAAAAAAAAGACAAAAATCCAACAAAAAAGTGACAAAAATCCAAAAAAAAAAGACAAAAATCCAACAAAAAAAGTGACAAAAATCCAAAAAAAAAAAGACAAAAATCCAACAAAAAAGTGACAAAAATCCAAAAAAAAAATGACAAAAATCCAACAGAAAATAGACAAAAATCCAACAAATAAGTGACAAAAATCCAACAGAAAAAAGACAAAAATCCAGCAAAAAGTGACAAAAATCCAACAGAAAAAAAAACAAAAATCCAGCAAAAAAGTGACAAAAATCCAGCAAAAAAAGACAAAAATCCAACAAAAAAATGACAAAAATCCAACAAAAAAAGACAACAGACTAACTGCTTGGCTGTATAATATCCCTCTCTCTCTTTTTGTCTTTTCTGTCAGCGTCGTATTTACTCTCACGGACATTAATGAGTAAAAAAACACAACTTGCTACGACACCTGCGGTTGCGCTTATGGCCTCTAGGGGCAAGAGTTACTTAGTGCTGCTTTAAAACTCATTCAGCTGAACGCTCTGAGGTCGTACTTCGTAATTTTCAAGTGGAAAAGAAACCAGCACCACAAAAACGGAGCTTTCTCCCATTTCTCCACCATTACTTTAACAAACGCTATAATATAAATGTGTTTTCTACTAAATAAAGATACGGAGACATGGAGAGGAGCCCATGAATACTGAAAACACGGACAATGCTAGCCAGGAAGTATGCTAATGAATGCTAACGTTAGCTAACAAGTGCCGTTTCTTGCTTCTACTGAACAATCTGCTGTGAAAAAAATGCTTTTTCTTTGCTTTTTTATGCTGCTGACAAAAATCCAGCCAAAAAAATGACAAAAATCCAAGAGAAAAAAGACAAAAATCCAGCAAAAAAATGACAAAAATCCAAGAGAAAAAAGACAAAAATCCAGCAAAAAAAGACAAAAATCCAGCAAAAAAGTGACAAAAATCCAGCAGAAAAAAGACAAAAATCCAACAGAAAAAAGGCAAAAATCCAGCAGAAAAAAGACAAAAATCCAGCAGAAAAAAGACAAAAATCCAACAAAAAAGTGACAAAAATCCAACAAAAAAAAGACAAAAATCCAGCAAAAAAAAAAAAAAAAACAGCAAAAAAGTAATAAAAAAGTGACAAAAACACATAAGGGAAATAAAAAGTGACGACAATGGCAAAGAGGAGAGAATGCACTTGGTTTAGGCGGGTGGGAAGAGGTTAATTCACGCAAAAGTTAAAAAGCAAAAATCAGTAGGACAAAATAAGGAAAGAAGATCCGCACGGCTTGTATGTATTTTTTTATGCTTTTTAGTCACATGTTCGTCAGGCATTTTGTAGTTTTCTATTGTCGTGTTTTAGTTGCTTGTTTATTGTGTTATTGATGCTTTTCCGGTACATTTTTGTCGCTTTGTTGTCACTTTGTTGCGACTGTTGTCTTTGGGGACTGTTGTTTTGCTGCGTTTTCATCCACTATTTTGACTCTTTTTTTTTCCAAGAGGCTTTTAGATTTGGGTAAAGCCAAACTGTAGAAAGTCCAGTGGTGCAGCAGCCTGACCTCGTTACCGCCCGCCTCTGTTTAATTAGTGATATCAGTGTCCGCATGGTTCACGGCCAGAGTCCAGATAATCCCCGGGGGTGATGCAGATTATGTCCCCAAAACATATGGAGCAGATTAAACCAAAACTGTGCAAAAAATAAAAATTTTCAGCGACCCACGTGATCAGACTGACCCGGTTTACAGTTTCTCTCAGTCTCAGGTGATTGTTTTCAGTTCATGGGGATTAGAAACGTCACAAACCAATCAGGGCAGAGCTGAGGTTCCCAACGCGGGGCCGGCACACGTTCCATCAGAGCATGAAAATATGAGGGTCAGTTAACCTCTTACCACCCGCCAAAACCAAATGCATTCTCTCCTCTTTGCCATTGTCTCACTTTTTATTTCCCTTATGTGTTTTTGTCACTTTTTTATGGCACTTTTGTTACTTTTTTTTGCTGGATTTTTGTCTTTTTTTTGCTGGATTTTTATCTTTTTTTTTTCTGGATTTTTGCAATTTTTTTGCTGGATTTTCCCTTTTTTTGCTGAATTTTTGCCATTTTTTGCTGGATTTTTGCCATTTTTTGCTGGATTTTTGCCATTTTTTTGCTGGATTTTGGTCACTTTTTGTTGGATTATTGTCACTTTTTTGTCACTTTTTTGCTGGATTTTTGTCATTTTTTTGCTGGATTTTTGTCATTTTTTGCTGGATTTTTGTCATTTTTTTGCTGGATTTTTGCCATTTTTTGTTGGATTTTTGCCACTTTTTTGTTGGATTTTTGCCACTTTTTTGTTGGATTTTTGTCATTTTTTTGCTGGATTTTTGCAATTTTTTGCCGGATTTTTGTCTTTTTTTTTTTGCTGGATTATTGCAATTTTTTCAGATTTTTGTCACTTTTTTGCTGTATTTTTTTGCTGGATTTTTGCCATTTTTTTTTGCTGTATTTTTGTCATTTTTTGCTGTATTTTTGTCATTTTTTTGCTGTATTTTTGTCTTTTTTTGCCGGATTTTTGTCTTATTTTTTTGCTGGATTATTGCAATTTTTTCAGATTTTTTGTCACTTTTTTGCTGTATTTTTGTCATTTTTTTGCTGGATTTTTATGCTGTATTTTTGCCATTTTTTTGCTGTATTTTTGCCATTTTTTTGCTGTATTTTTGTCATTTTTTTGCTGTATTTTTTGCTGTATTTTTGTCATTTTTTTGCTGGATTTTTGGTCTTTTTCTTCTCGTTTTTTGTCGCCATTTTGAAGAAGCTTTTAGATTTGGAGAATTTGGAGAACAGGAGAAAACGATGTAGATTATTACTCTAAACTATTACAAAATTAGCATAATCAAAAAAAACTAAACCAAACTAAACCAAAAACTACATACTTTTTTTCATTACATTTTTTTTTTTCTTAAATAAAAAAAAAAAAAAAAATGGCGCTGTGTGATGATGTCATCAGGCCGCGCTGCTCAGTTTATCCTCATGGTAGAGTGGTTTTCCTCATGGCAGAGTGGTTTTCCTCATGGCAGAGTGGTTTTCCTCATGGCAGACTGGTTTTCCTCATGGCAGACTGGTTTTCCTCATGTGGCAGAGTGGTTTTCCTCATGTGGCAGACTGGTTAGTCACTGGTTTGACTCCGAGTGCGTCCGGGGTGAACCGGTTCCCCCAGACAGACGCCGCGCAGCTGTGGGACCCGCCCCGAGCCTCAGTCCTTTGGAACCCGGTCCAGTCGAATGATTTACGGCCGTGTTTTGCATCTGTTCTGCGTTAGCCTCGTTGTTATTGCTCGCTCCAGATGTTTTGTCGCTGGGCGTGTGTGTGTGCGGGGGTATGGCGGTGAGGTCACAGCTGGACGGCCCCGCGCTGATGCATGCTGGGTAACAATGTCTCCACCCCAAAGGCACAGCTGGAGCTCATCACGGGCCGAGGTCACGGACTCGTCCCGCCTCACGCTGGCCTCGTTTGCCCAAATCTAGGTTTTGTTTTTTTCATACATTGGTCGTTCCCATGACAACGGTCCACATTGTTAAAGGTTAGTGCTAGATCGTTTGCTCCGGAGGGACGGTCTGCTGTGAGTTTGTATAGATCTATGAGTTGGTTTGTCTAAAAATACAAATAATCCTAATCCTTAAAATGTGGCAAAAAATTGATTAAAAATTTATGAAAAATGTGACAAAAAATTGAGTAAAAATGGACGAAAAATGGACGAAAAATGGACGAAAAAATTACAAAAATGTGACAAAAAAATTACAAAAATATGATAAAAAATTACAAAAAAATTACAAAAATGTGACAAAAAAATTACAAAAAAATGACAAAAAAATTACAAAAATGTGACAAAAAAATTACAAAAATGTGACAAAAAAATTACAAAAATGTGACAAAAAAGTGAAAAAAAAATGATTCAAAATTGATTCAAAATTGACGAAAAATGTACGGAAAAATGACAAATATGTGACAAAATGTGACAAAAAATTGACGAAAAATGTGACAAAAAATTGATTAAAAATTTTACGAAAAATTTACGAAAAAATGACAAAAATGTGAAAAAAAAATGACAAAAAAGTTACAAAAATGAGTTGTATACCCAACAAAAAAATGTTGGAAAAAAAATGTGATGACGTGAGGAAAAAGATCCTCTCGGTTCAGGCGGGAGTTAAGAGGTTAACCATTTCCCTGGCCCGAACCTTAATTTGTGTCATGATATCTCACGTTTTCACAGCAGACTGTCCCTCCGGAGCAGACGATCTAGCACTAACCATTTTTAAACCCGCGCTCGTCCTGTGTCAGTTCGGGACTCGGGTCGTAAACAGCCCATAGTTTAACGTGGAGGCGGAAACCATGGTAACGGGACTCGGTTTATGCTCGACGTCTCAGTAACGGCTGGATTTTTCCCACATGAAACAAAAACTGTCACAGAGTCCGGGGCCTTCTCTCTCAGCACAGATGAGCTGAGGTCACATGACTGCTTTACGAGGCAGTCACGTGACCACAGATGAGCTGAGGTCACATGACTCCCTCGTAAAGCCGTCCAACAGCGCAGACGACGTTCAGAGCGATGAACACGGTGAATGTGTGAGGTTTGTGAATCCAGTAATGAGGGATCAGAGGAAACATTGGACGTTTCTAATCTGCGCCTCTCACGTCGGGTCGTATCGGCCGCTGCTCCAGTGTTATAAACATACTTTCTGCTTTCTTGGTGATCAAACAACTTGTGAGTTATTATTAACCCCTTAACTCCCACCTGAACCGAGCACATTTCCTCCAGTTTGGCTTTACCCCAATCCAAAAGCTTCTGGAAAAAAGCTGTGAAAATAGTGACAAAACTGAGACGAAAACAATGATGGAAATGTGACAAAAAAGTGACGAAAAATTGATAAAAAAATGACAAAAATGTGATAAAAATTTGACAAAAAAATGACAAAAAAATGATAAAAAATTGACGAAAAAATTATGAAAAAATGAAAAAAAAAAAAGATTAAAAAAATGACAAAAATGTGATAAAAAATTTACCAAAAAATTACTAAAAAATGACAAAAAAAATGACAAAAAAGTTACAAAAATGAGTTGAATACCCAACAAAAAAATGATGAAAAAAAATCTTATGATGTGAGGAAAAAGATCCTCTCGGTTCAGGCGGGAGTTAAGAGGTTAACCCAGTAGCGAGTCACAAAACCATGACCATGCATTATGGGTAACATTTGTCTTCTCAGCTTCCGGTTCTGTCTTTTCGCTCGCTCTGCTTTATCTTCTCCTAAAAAAGGAACACAATTCTGTAGCTGACATTATATGGTGAAGACTTTGACTGTTCCGACTCCCTACATTTAGGGTTCGCACCTCCCCGCCCCCCCCCCTCCTGCCTTCACTCTGCCCCGCTGTACGGTCTCCCGCCCGGCTCGGAGCCTTGAAGGCCGGGCGGGATGGCTCACCACTGCCCCCGGTGTCTCTGAGCTGTCTCTGAGAGTAAAAAAAACACTTCATAAGCACTGACAGCCTCTGATTATCTCTGCCCAAAACGACTTTATCTGATCTGTGTTTTCAACGTGAGAACATCAGCCTAACCGCTAACCCGGAGCTAACTAGCTCCTTAGCAGCGCATAGATCCGGTGAAAACAAGTATTACGCAATAATAACGTGAATACAGCCGTAACTATATAAAGCAGCCTTTGAGATGACACACACTGACACATTTGTGGTTTATTGTGGACTTTTCATCAACAATGAGCTGTAGGCGATTGTAACAAGCTAACGGGGCTAACCTGGATTAACTATCGTCCACCGGCACAAATAATAGTCCTTTATTCTGACATATGAGCTGGATATGAGCTTAAACACTGGGGAGATCCTCCTGTAGATCGTGTGTACAGCTATAGTTGAAGATCCAGAGGACATGGCAGGAACAAAGAGGGACTAGTTAGAACCAAAACAGCAGTTCTTTTTCAGTCAGAGCTCCTTCCTGCTTCAGAACACATTCAAAATCACTCCTGACGTCTAAGTCAGTCAGTGGTTTTGTTTAGCCCAATATCACAATTCGTCCCTGTTTTGAATTATTACAAATGACACGACTGGTTTATTCATGTAGTGACTTCCTCTTTCACTGTTTGTGATAAGGGGCCTTTAACCTCTTACCACCCGCCTGAACCAAACGCATTCTGTCCTCTTAGGCTGTTATATAGGCCTGTGTAGCACCTCATTTGAAAGCTAAGACCCACAAAACTGATCTTCTTCCTCGCGTTGTTGCTGTGTTGTGTCGCCTTTTTTTGTGTTTTTTTTTTATTTTGGTCACTTTAGTTGAGTTTTTGTAGTTTTTTTGTTGAATTTTTGTCATTTTTTTGTTGAATTTTTGTCATTTTTTTGTCACTTTTTGGTTAAGTTTTTGTCACATTTTTGTTGAGTTTTTGTCATTTTTTTGTTGATTTTTTGTTGAATTTTTGTCACTTTTTTGTTGCATTTTTGTCACATTTTTGTTGAATTTTTGTCATTTTTTTGTCACTTTTTGGTTGAATTTTTGTCACATTTTTGTTGATTTTTTGTCATTTTTTTGTCACTTTTTGGTTGAGTTCTTGTCATTTTTTTGTTGATTTTTTGTTGAGTTTTTGTCATTTTTTTTGTCATTTTTAGTTGAATTTTTGTAATTTTTTGTCACTTTTTGGTTGAGTTTTTGTCATTTTTTTGTCACTTTTTGGTTGAATTTTTGTCACATTTTTGTTGATTTTTTGTCATTTTTTTGTCACTTTTTGGTTGAGTTCTTGTCATTTTTTTGTTGATTTTTTGTTGAGTTTTTGTCATTTTTTTTGTCATTTTTAGTTGAATTTTTGTAATTTTTTGTCACTTTTTGGTTGAGTTTTTGTCACTTTTTTGTTGAATTTTTGTCACTTTTTTGTTGCATTTACATCCTTGTTTTCTTCTCATTTTTTGTGGCTGTTTTGGTGCTTTTTTCCCCAAGAAGCTTTTTGATTGGGGTAAAGCCAAACTGGAGAAAATGTGCTCGGTTCAGGTGGGAGTTAAAGTTAAGTGCAGCACAAAAATAAATGTTCCCTCTGTGTGTTTTGTGATGAGAAGTGAAAAATCCCATCATGATCGGACACTAAAGGCACCGTGATCTCATCTCTGGTCAGTTCTGTGACTCCTGCCCTCACAGACACAGCGTCCTCCCGTCTCGTCCTGTTCCCAGACATGACGCTGCAGTCACTGAGACCCCCCCCTCGTCACCCCCTCCCCCCCCCCTCGTCACCCCCCCCTTAAGGCCCAAAGTCCCACAGACAGCTGCTCCGAATGCTCCACATCTCTCGCACGCCGACAACAATGTGCCGCCGCCGCGCTGTCCTGCCGGAAACTCCCGCCCCCTGTGCCCCCCCCTCCGCCTCTGACCGGACGAGTACGCGCTCACAGGACTTATATAGCAGTAGAAGTAGTAGTATTTGCAGTATAAGTGTGTCAGACGGGCCACAGAGGCAGCGCAGACATGAAGGACTTAGATTACTGCCCGTGTTGTCTGTTCAGGATGGGACAAAATCCAGAAAAGCGGTAAGAAATCAAACGACGCCGGCTTAAAGACTTAATTCATCTCTTTACAAAGTACAATAATGTCTCGTAGTGCAGTACTTAAGTAGTTTGGAAGGATCTGTACTTTACTCGAGCAGTGTTTGAGTCGAGAACGTATTACTTTTACTCCAAAGTCAAAAATCCATCTGTACATGTGTTTGGTTCATGTTAAAAGCCCAGTAATACAGACTCCAGGGCAGCAGGGGGCGCTGTGCAGACACTTTTGTGTTTTTGAAGCTTTCTAAAGTACTTTGTGTATCTGGTGTTTTGCAGTACTGCTGTGGGGGAGCGGGTCAGTCCTGCTTGTATCTAAAGTATCTAAAGTATCTAAAGTATCTAAAGTACTTTGTGTATTGTGTATTTGCAGTACTGCTGTGGGGGAGCGGGTCGGTCCTGCTTGTATCTAAAGTATCTAAAGTATCTAAAGTATCTAAAGTATCTAAAGTACTTTGTGTATTGTGTATTTGCAGTACTAATGTGGGGGAGCGGGTCAGTCCTGCGTGTGTCTAAAATATCTGAAGTATCTACAGTATCTAAAGTATCTAAAGTACTTTGTGTATCGTGTATTTGCAGTACTGCTGTGGGCGAGCGGGTCAGTCCTGCTTGTATCTGAAGTATCTAAAGTACTTTGTGTATCGTGTATTTGCAGTACTGCAGTGGGCGAGCGGGTCGGTTCTGCTTGTATCTGAAGTATCTACAGTATCTAAAGTACTTTGTGTATTGTGTATTTGCAGTACTGCTGTGGGCGAGCGGGTCAGTCCTGCTTGTATCTAAAGTATCTAAAGTATCTAAAGTACTTTGTGTATTGTGTATTTGCAGTACTGCTGTGGGCGAGCGGGTCGGTCCTGCGTGTATCTGAAGTATCTAAAGTATCTAAAGTACTTTGTGTATCGTGTATTTGCAGTACTGCAGTGGGCGAGCGGGTCAGTCCTGCTTGTATCTAAAGTATCTAAAGTACTTTGTGTATTGTGTTTTGCAGTACTGCAGTGGGGGAGCGGGTCAGTCCTGCTTGTATCTAAAGTATCTACAGTATCTAAAGTATCTAAAGTACTTTGTGTATCGTGTATTTGCAGTACTGCAGTGGGCGAGCGGGTCAGTCCTGCGTGTATCTGAAGTATCTAAAGTACTTTGTGTATCGTGTATTTGCAGTACTGCTGTGGGCGAGCGGGTCAGTCCTGCTTGTATCTAAAGTATCTAAAGTATCTAAAGTACTTTGTGTATCGTGTATTTGCAGTACTGCAGTGGGCGAGCGGGTCAGTCCTGCTTGTATCTAAAGTATCTACAGTATCTAAAGTACTTTGTGTATTGTGTATTTGCAGTACTGCTGTGGGTGAGCGGGTCAGTCCTGCTTGTATCTAAAGTATCTACAGTATCTAAAGTACTTTGTGTATGGTGTATTTGCAGTACTGCAGTGGGCGAGCGGGTCAGTCCTGCGTCTGTCTAAAGTATCTGAAGTATCTACAGTATCTAAAGTACTTTGTGTATCGTGTATTTGCAGTACTGCTGTGGGCG
This sequence comes from Gobius niger, assembly GCF_951799975.1. Lineage (NCBI taxonomy): Eukaryota > Metazoa > Chordata > Actinopteri > Gobiiformes > Gobiidae > Gobius > Gobius niger. Next base: position 11,759 of record NW_027639098.1, read on the forward strand.
AGCGGGTCAGTCCTGCTTGTATCTGAAGTATCTACAGTATCTAAAGTATCTAAAGTACTTTGTGTATCGTGTTTTGCAGTACTGCTGTGGGCGAGCGGGTCAGTCCTGCTTGTATCTAAAGTATCTAAAGTACTTTGTGTATTGTGTATTTGCAGTACTGCAGTGGGCGAGCGGAGTCCGGACATGAATAAGCTGCGTGCGAGTCTGCGGCGGAAGAAGCCGTCGTACGTGCCTGAGGCGAGTCGGCCGCACCAGTGGCAGGCGGACGAGGAGGCCGTCCGGAAGGGCAAGTGCAACTTCGCCGTCAGGGTGAGTTTCCCCGAGAGGACGAGGAGGCGGAGCTTGTTCCAGGAGGCGGAGCTTGTTCCAGGAGGCGGGACACGATTAACACGACTCTTAAAGGGACAGGCCACGGCTTTTCCACACGGAGACGTGTTCTTAGACGAGTTCATGTGGACCTGTCTGGGCGTCACGCGTGTCCTCCGTCACGTAAATACACACGGCGTTAGCATTTAGCATTTAGCCTCTATAGCTCCAGGTGAAGATTAACCCCTTAACTCCCACCTGAACTGAGCACATTTTCTCCAGTTTGGCTTTACCCCAGTCCAAAAGCTTCTGGGAAAAAGGTGTGAAAATAGCAACAAAACTGAGACGAAAACAATGATGGAAATGTGACAAAAAAGTGAGAAAAATGTGACAAAAAAAATTCAAAAATGTGATAAAAAATGGACAAAAAAATGACAAAAAATTGACGAAAAAATTACAAAAATGTGACAAAAATTTGATAAAAATTTGACAAAAAAATACAATAATGTGATAAAAAAAAATTCAAAAAAGTGACAAAAAATGGACAAAAAAGTGACAAAAAAAATGACCTAAAAGTTACAATACCCAACAAAAAAATGATGGAAAAAAAATGTGATGACGTGAAAAAAAAGATCCTCTCGGTTGAGTTAAGTTAAGAGGTTAAACAATGTGGATTTTCTAAGCGGATAAAAAGGGGAACTACATTACTGCGCGGATGTCAAACTACTCCTGGTATTATTACGCCTTACAATATAGTTCCCTTTTTCAGAGTCTGGTCAGAGTCTGGTCAGAGTCTGGTCAAAGTCTGGTCAGAGTCTGGTCAAAGTCTGGTCAGAGTCTGGTCAGAGTCTGGTCAAAGTCTGGTCAGAGTCTGGTCAGAGTCTGGTCAGAGTCTGGTCAGAGTCTGGTCTGAGTCTGGTCTGAGTCTGGTCTGAGTCTGGTCAGATTCTGGTCAAAGTCTGGTCAGAATCTGGTCAAAGTCTGGTCAGAGTCTGGTCAAAGTCTGGTCAGAGTCTGGTCAGAGTCTGGTCAGATTCTGGTCAAAGTCTGGTCAGAGTCTGGTCAAAGTCTGGTCAGAGTCTGGTCAGAGTCTGGTCAAAGTCTGGTCAGAGTCTGGTCAAAGTCTGGTCAGATTCTGGTCAAAGTCTGGTCAGATTCTGGTCAGAGTCTGGTCTGAGTCTGGTCAAAGTCTGGTCAGAGTCTGGTCAGAGTCTGGTCTGAGTCTGGTCAGAGTCTGGTCAGATTCTGGTCAAAGTCTGGTCAGAATCTGGTCTGAGTCTGGTCAGAGTCTGGTCAGAGTCTGGTCAGAGTCTGGTCAGATTCTGGTCAAAGTCTGGTCAGAATCTGGTCTGAGTCTGGTCAGAGTCTGGTCAGAGTCTGGTCAGAGTCTGGTCAGAGTCTGGTCAGAGTCTGGTCTGAGTCTGGTCAGAGTCTGGTCAGAGTCTGGTCAGAGTCTGGTCAGAGTCTGGTCAAAGTCTGGTCAGAGTCTGGTCAAAGTCTGGTCAGATTCTGGTCAGAGTCTGGTCAAAGTCTGGTCAGAGTCTGGTCAGAATCTGGTCAGAGTCTGGTCAGAGTCTGGTCAGAGTCAGTGGCGTTTGTAGCCGGTTCTGTGTTGATATTGAAACAGGATTATGAATCACAAAACTCACCTTCTGTCGATGCGTTTTTGGTCATTTCTTTTTCCCGTCTCTCCTGCGCCGCCCGTACATTATTATGATTATTATGATTATTATGATCATTATTAATCAAATCTGATTGTCGGGCTCGATTGAGTTTGGCTCAGCAGCAAACACGAGCTTCCTGCCCAGAACAACATCCCTGTGTAGAAGATACTCAGAGAGGGATGATGGTGGAGGCCAGGCCACAGCAGGACCGGCTCTGGACACAAACAAACAAACAAACAAACATGGAGGCATAAATAAAGTCTTTAGTTTGACCTGATGGAGATTATAAAAGCCTGTAATGGAAGAACACCAGGAAAACAATGTGAGGCTTAGAATAAACCTCTCAGGAGCTGTTTTTAATAAGCCACGCCCTCTCTTCACCTGCAGCACAAACTCACACAGTGTTGCTTTAAGACGTGAGGCCATAACATTGATTACAGCCAATAATATCAGCCCTTCAGCCTCATTACTGTCGCTCTGACCTCCAGTGAATCGACAAACTCAAAATGAACTTTGGGGAAATCGATCTTTGCTGCGACCGTCTCTGCGGCTCCATCTTTATTTCCAGTCAGCGTCGGTTTGACTTCGACCTTCTGTGCGTTTGGGGATTATGTAATGATGTCCCTGACGACTCGCCGTAGCTCAGACCGAGACCGAGGCTAAAAATGTCCGTCCTCCGCCTCCTCGCTCTCGCTGACGCAGAGTCGCTGCTCAGGTTCGATATCGGCTGAAAAGAGGAGACGAGAGCAAGGAAACGCTTTAGCTTCTGCAGCAATAGTACAATTACCAACTTAACCTCTTAACTCCCGCCTGAACCGTGAGGATCTTTATCCTCACGTCATCAGAGTTTTGTTCCATCATTTTTTTGTTGGGTATTCAACTCATTTTTGTAACTTTTTTGTCATTTTTTGGTCAATTTATTATCACATTTTTGTCATTTTTTATCACATTTTTTATCACATTTTTGTCATTTTTTTTCTCATTTTTTGTCAAATTTTACTATTTTTTTGTCACATTTTTGTCATTTTTTGTCATTTTTTGGTCATTTCTTTTATCACATTTTTGCCACTTTTTCATACATTTTTCGTCACTTTTTTTTGTCAGTGTTTTGTCACTTTTTTGTCACATTTCCATCATTGTTCCAGTTTTGTCGCTATTTTCACAGCTTTTTTCCAGAAGCTTTTGGATTGGGGTAAAGCCAAACTGGAGAAAATGTGCTCAGTTCAGGTGGGAGTTAAGGGGTTAAAAATGACAAGTGGCTTTAAAAGTGCTTGGATGAAGATGATTTGTCAATGGAACAAGCTTTAAATCAATTAAAATGAGAGAAATTCACTTACACTCAAATAAGAAAAGCAGCACATGAAAGTCTGAGGTCAGAACACTCTTTCTGTCAGTGGTTCCCCTGTAACCAGTGATGTACCTGAACGCGTTCATATTTTGGGTGAACGTGAACTGAACGCACTGTGTCACTGCCTGATGAACGAAACCATGAACGCGTTCATTCTGGTGTCTGTGAACGGCATTCCCGTTCTTTTTACGTTCGTTCAATATGGTGCCAGATTTCTTATATCTGTGGTTTAAGTGAATATAATTATAAAACCCTGCCGCGCCGTCAGAGTTTACCAGCGGCTCTAAACTCTGGCGGGTCCAGGGTGTAGCTCGCGCTCGCTCCGCCCTCGCGCCAACGGCCCGACTGTGTCCAGATCTGTGGCGCTGAACTCTGCTGTTTATGGCTCTGGCACAGGCCCTGCACACCGGTAACCAGCGGGTCCGCACGGTGCCCGTGAGCAGCCACAGTGTGAGGTAACGAAGCGAGTTTCCCTTGTGTAACGTCTGTCGCTCCAAACTCCTCTGCTCCGCGGTGCCACTCATTTACATAAAGTCACAATGCAGAGTTTTTTAAACTACAAATGAGCTCCTAAAACATTTTTTTTTTCACATGATAAATTAACAAATTAACACAAATGCAATTGAATATCTGTAGCTTCCTTTTCCAATAAGAATTTAATAATTAAACTTAAAAAAAATAAAAATAAAATAAAATATGATTAACAAAGATATCCGAAATCCACTCTGAAAACAGTGACAGGCTGACATGAAATAGCTTTAACACTAAGTGAGGCCATAATATTTTTGACTCATGGCTAAAGTCAACTTTCTCCAGCTCTCCCAAGGTTGGCAAAAATGCATCTCAAAATACTTCAGATTGTTGCTTTAAGATATGGATTTTAAAAATATTTCCCTGAGAGGGGAAAAATACTTCACTTCTCACCTTTTTCATGCCTGAATAACAGCTCGCAGCAAAAAAAAGAAAAAAAAAAAAAAAAGAACTATGAACTAGTTCATTTTTGGAACCATGAACGAACTATTAAGCATGAACAATTATGAACTATGAACGAACTAGTTCATTTTGAAATTTGTGAACTGAACTTTGAACTAGTTCGTGTAGGAAATGAACTTTCCCAACACTGCCTGTAACGCCCCGGCCCCTGTATACTCGGATTCGCCTCTGCTCATTTCAGAGGAAAGCTTCAGCCCATTGTTTCACACGTTCTCCTGTCCTTTACAAACATCTCTGAGGTCCATTATGAATCTTTACTCTTCACAAACTGAAACAGCCCGTGAGTCTAAGCCTTTTGGAGCTTTGGTCAAGTAAGAAAACTGTAACTGGAGTCTGACTCTGCTACATCGCTAAAAATAATATCTCGATCCGCTCAAACGGCTCATGTGCTGGTTTTGGCAGCAGTCGCAGTAGTAGTAGTTGTAGTAGTTGCAGTAATGTGTGTATTTCCGCAGTACTTGGGCCTGGTGGAGGTGGAGGAGTCCCGGGGGATGCACGTGTGTGAGGAGGCGGTGAAGAAGCTCAAAGTGGTGAGTGTTTCTCTGCTTCAGCCGACACTAAACTCTCTCTCTGCTTCCCACCTGTGACCTGTGACCTTTGACCTGTGACCTGTGTCTGTGTGAGCGCAGAGCGGGAAGAAGACGGTCAAGGCCGTGCTGTGGGTGTCGGCAGACGGACTCCGGGTCGTCGACGACAAAACAAAGGTCAGAATCACTTTTTAGATCAGAGGTTTTCCAGGAAGTGACTCCAACATGGCCCTGGTGTTTGGTTAGCGCTAGATCGTCTGCTCCGGAGGGACGATGAGTTGGTTTGTCTAAAAATACAAATAATCCTAATCCGTAAGGTTGACCCCTTAACTCCCACCTGAACCGAGCACATTTTCTCCAGTTTGGCTTTACCCCAGTCCAAAAGCTTCTGGAAAAAAGCTGTGAAAATAGCAATAAAACAATGATGGAAATGTGACAAAAAAGTGAGAAAACATTGACAAAAAAGTGACGAAAAATTTATGAAAAAGTGGCAAAAATGTCACAAAAATGTCACAAAAAATGGATAAAAAATGTAAAAAATGTGACAAAAAATGGACGAAAAATGGATGAAAAATTGACGAAAAAATGACAAAAATGTGACAAAAAATTAAAAAAAAAAACGATAAAAAAAATGTCAAAAATGTGACAAAAAAATGATTAAAAATTGACGAAAAATTGACAAAAATGTGGCAAAAAATGTATCAAAAATTGACGAAAAAATGTCAAAAATGTGATAAAAAATTACAAAAAATCGATAAAAAAAAATGTCAAAAATGTGACAAAAAATGTATTAAAAATGGGATAAAAAATGACAAAAATGTGATAAAAAATTACAAAAAAGTTTCAAAAATGAGTTGAACACCCAACAAGAAAATGTTGGGAAAAAAATCTGATGACGTGAGGAAAAAGATCCTCTCGGTTCAGGCGGGAGTTAAGAGGTGAACCATTTCCCTGGCCCGAACCTTCATTTGTGTCATGATATCTCACGTTTTCACAGCAGACTGTCCCTCCGGAGCAGATGATCTAGCACTAACCCTGGTCTTTCCCCTAATGCTGACATGTTTGGTATCCACGTGTAGCAGGAGATGGCGCCGCAATCCAAATATGGTCATTTCCTTTTGTGGGCGACACACATGTGCAGACAAAGAGACTAAACTTTCTGACATCTGACCTTCAGTCGCTCCATAAAACTCCACACTTTACAGACTCAAATACACTTAGAAGACTTTAATCTCTAATTCCTGACAGATTTATTGATCTTTGAGCCACTGAAAAAAAGAAGAAGGTGAAATTTGAATTTTTACAGATAAATCCGTCCCTGCCCGAAGAGCCTGGTCGGCAGGGGCGGATCTAGAAAAAAAAAAATCTGGGGTGGCAACACATTGTAACGTTGAATGTTTATAGTAGGGGGTACGCAAGTTTTTGTTGATCGCAAGGTAATTTTTCCATTTAGATGCAGGCTGAGCCCCCCCCCCCCAAAAAAAGGAACCTCTTACCACCCGCCAAAACCAAATGCATTCTCTCCTCTTTGCCATTGTCGTCACTTTTTATTTCCCGTATGTGTTTCTGTCACTTTTTTATGGCACTTTTGTTACTTTTTTGATGCATTTTCGTCACTTTTTTGCTGGATTTTTTCACTTGTTTGCTGGATTTTTGTCACTTTTTTCCCATTTACTTCCTCATTTTGTTCTCGTTTTTTGTCGCTATTTTGAAGAAGCTTTTAGATTTGGAGAATTTGGAGAAAACATGATCAGGTGGGAGTTAAGAGGTTAAACAAGTAGTAGCATTGTTCATGATATATGTAGGGGGTTCCTAACTCGTGTAAAATTTAAACTTTTGTAGTAGAAAAAAAAAATAATTAAATCATCATCTTTGGCTCTAAAGTTGTTATGATTCTTCGTCCAGTCAAGAAAGTAATCACATGACAATGAGGTGGCAGGACTTTAATAGGGGTGCCACCTCTCTAGATCCGCCCCTGCTGGTCGGTATTTGGAGGGGAGACTGTTTGGGAAACACCAGGAAGCCTGGGGTGAATGTAGTGAGTGGTGGTGGGAGGGGCCGATGGTGCAGACCGGTAGCTTCACTTCCGACTGTCTACCCCAGGGCAGCTGTGGCGACAATAGTAGCTCACCACCACAGAGTATGAAGTGAATGAATAATGCACGAAGTTGTAAAGCGACTTTGAGCGTCTGGAAAAGTGCTGTAAAGCAGTGGTTCTCAACCTTTTGGAGCCGCCACCCCCATTATAACAGTTAAAGTGGTCCGTGACCCCCATTATAACAGTTAAAGTGGTCCGTGACCCCCATTATAACAGTTAAAGTGGTCCGTGACCCCCATTATAACAGTTAAAGTGGTCCGTGACCCCCATTATAACAGTTAAAGTGGTCCGTGACCCCCATTATAACAGTTAAAGTGGTCCATGACCCCCATTATAACAGTTAAAGTGGTCCGTGACCCCCATTATAACAGTTAAAGTGGTCCGTGACCCCCCGCCCGGGTCACACCGTGGAAAAGAGGAACATTACACTGCAAAAGGTAATGAACTAGATCAGTATAAACATCTCAATTTGAGCACAATAATCCACATTTTAGTTGTTTTGACAAGTTAAGAAGTTCTTGGGCATTTGTCCTGGATTATTTCACTTGTTCTGAGACGTTTCTGACTCGTTTCGATACATTTCGTCCTTATTTTTAGGTAATTTTCTTTGCCAATGGGGTAAGAAAATTGGTTTCATCTCATTGGCAATTTTACTTTCTTATTTCAAGCGAGATTTACCTTAGAACTGGTGTGAAATGTCCTCAAACAAGCAAAGTAAACAGATCAGGAAAAGTGTCTAAATGAGTGAAAACCGCTCAAAACAAGAAACATTTCCTCAATTCAAGTCATTTAAAGCAGCACTAAGTAACGTGTTTACCATAATAAATCCTCCCGTAGTCCCTCTGGGGGGTAATACAAGTGTTTATGGGATGATTGGAGGGTCTCCAAAGCAATACACACTAATGGAATCACGAAGAAGAGGCTAACATGCTAACGGGCAAAGCTAACTGCGGATTAACGTCACTTTAAACAGTATTTACAACCAAGTGTGAGTGAAAAAAAAATATTTCCATTGTATAATTGGATGCACAGTGACCCTCTCTCCCTTCGCCTTTCCTGTCAGCGTAGTATTTACTCTCCAAGACAATTAATAAGTTAAAAAATCGTATCTTGGTACGACACCTGCAGGTGCGCTTATGGCCTCTAGGGGGAAGAGTTACTTAGTACTGCTTTAAGCCAATGCTTGATATTTACTTTTTGCAGTGTAGCCCCCATAATTCTTAAAAAACAAACGGCTATAATTAAATTCATCAAACTACGCACAAATAATGGCACTCTGGTAAAATATGTATATTTTATCTACATGATCTGGCGACCCCCCAAATATGTCTCGCGACCCCCAGGTTGAGAACCACTGCTGTAAAAGACGAATGCATTATTATTATTATTATACATTTAAACCCGGCTCTATCCATTATTAACCAAGCGCATTAGCTCCAGTTTAGTTTTAGTTTTACCCAAATCTAAAAGCTTGTCGACTGGAGCTAACAGCCTATAAGCCAAAGCAATGCCTCATTTGAAAGCTAAGACCTACCCAACTGATCCTAACTTTTTTGTCGCCTTGTTGTAACGTTTTTGTTGCTTTTCCGCCACTTTTTTGCTTTTAGATTTGGGTAAAGCCAAACTGGAGGAAATGTGCTCGGTTCATGTGGGGGTTAAAGGTCAAGATCATGTTTTCCTCATGTTTACGTGACTGATCCACAACAGAAGTTTCTACATTAAACCTTTTCACCTGCAGAGTCTCGCCTTAAACTCCTCCTCTTTTCCTCGTGTCTGCTGCAGAACCTAAAGTGTGTACTTGTGTTTCTTCTTCAGGACCTGATCGTGGACCAGACGATCGAGAAGGTTTCGTTCTGCGCCCCGGACAGAAACTACGACAAAGCGTTTTCCTACATCTGCAGAGACGGAACCACCCGGCGCTGGATGTGCCACTGCTTCATGGCCATCAAAGACTCGGTCAGAACTTCCCTCAGCAGCAGGTCACTCCTGTAACGTACGGGACGGAGAACTGTTCAGAGCAGGAATAATTAACCCGAGACTTAACCTCTTAACTCCCGCCATTTTCTCCAGGTCAGCTTTACCCAAACCCTGTAGGCCAGTGTAGCGCCTCATTTGAGAGATAAGATCTACAAAGCTCATCTAAATGGATCTTTTTCCTCACGTCATCAGATTGTTTTCATCTTTTTTGGGGTGGGGGGCATTCAACTAATTTTTGTTACTTTTTTGTAATTTTTTGTCAAATTTTTTGTAATTTTTTTGTCATTTTTTTGTTATTTTTTTGTCATTTTTTTGTCATTTTTTTGTCATTTTTTTGTCTTTTTTGTCACATTTTTGTCACATTTTTGTCATTTTTTGTCATTTTTTTTGTCATTTTTTTGTCTTTTTTGTCATTTTTTGTCTTTTTTTCGTCACTTTTTGTCACATTTTTTGTCATTTTTTGTCATTTTTTTGTCATTTTTTTTGTCATTTTTTTGTCATTTTTTTGTCTTTTTTTGTCATTTTTTGTCTTTTTTTCCGTCACTTTTTTGGTCATTTTTTGTCACATTTTTTGTCATTTTTTTGTCATTTTTTTGTCATTTTTTGTCATTTTTTGTCACATTTTCCATCACTTTTTTTTGTCATTTTTTGTCACATTTTTTTGTCATTTTTTTGTCTTTTTTGTCACATTTTTGTCATTTTTTTGTCTTTTTTGTCACATTTTTTTGTCATTTTTTTTGTCTTTTTTGTCACGTTTTTAGTCATTTTTTCCGTCACTTTTTGGTCATTTTTGGTCACATTTTTTGTCGTTTTTTTGTCATTTTTTCGTCACTTTTTTGTCACATCTTCATCCTTGTTTTTGTCTCAGTTCTGTCGCTATTTTCACTCCTTTTTTCCAGAAGCTTTTGGATTGGGGTAAAGCCAAACTGGTTCAGGTGGGAGTTAAGGGGTTAAACATGTAAATCTCCAACTAAAGAACAGACTTTAATGAGATTTACGACGTCGTGCTTTTCACATGGACACGTTTAGTGTGAGTGTTCCTGGGTCTGCTGGTGGGACGGGAGCAGAGTGTGGGATTATGAAGCTTCAGATGAGGATTAGGATCAGGATTAGAGCGGCCTCTGCGCCTCGCTCCCCTCCTCTGCGCCTCGCTCCCCTCCTCTGTTTAACTGTCGGCCTTCAGGAGGCTCGTCCCGGGCGGAGCTGGACCTCATGACCTTCTGAAGCCCATAGAACGACATCATGAATGAAACGCCGTTAGCTCTGAGCCTGTCCCCACAAATGTGCCTAATCGAGGAGCATTTACAGCTATTTAGTGTTTTAGGAACTCTGATCACTCGTGTAACTTGTAGAGTTCATTAAACAGTTATAATAAAGCCATAAATAAATCAAAAGGGCCATAAAACAGCACCTTTAGGTGTTTAACTATTGCTGTAAACAGAAATCAAAGTGACATTTCTTTGTGGCTCAGAGTGGGCGTGGCTGGAGCGTTTGTTTGAAGCTAACGCTAGCATTAGCATCGAGGACGTCTCTGTGTTTGAAGCTAACGCTGACATTAGCATGGAGGACGTCTCTGTGTTTGAGGCTAGCGTTAGCATCGAGGACGTCTCTGTGTTTGAGGCTAACGCTAACATTAGCATCGAGGACGTCTCTGTGTTTGAGGCTAACGCTAACATTAGCATAGAGGACGTCTCTGTGTTTGAGGCTAACATTAGCATCGAGGACGTCTCTGTGTTTGAGGCTAGCGCTAACATTAGCATCGAGGACGTCTCTGTGTTTGAGGCTAGCGCTAACATTAGCATCGAGGACGTCTCTGTGTTTGAGGCTAGCGCTAACATTAGCATCGAGGACGTCTCTGTGTGTGAGGCTAGCGCTAACATTAGCATCGAGGACGTCTCTGTGTGTGAGGCTAGCGCTAACATTAGCATCGAGGACGTCTCTGTGTTTGAGGCTAGCGCTAACATTAGCATCGAGGACGTCTCTGTGTTTGAGGCTAGCGCTAACATTAGCATCGAGGACGTCTCTGTGTGTGAGGCTAGCGCTAACATTAGCATCGAGGACGTCTCTGTGTGTGAGGCTAGCGCTAACATTAGCATCGAGGACGTCTCTGTGTTTGAGGCTAACGCTAACATTAGCATCGAGGACGTCTCTGTGTTTGAGGCTAACGCTAACATTAGCATCGAGGACGTCTCTGTGTTTGAGGCTAGCGCTAACATTAGCATCGAGGACGTCTCTGTGTGTGAGGCTAGCGCTAACATTAGCATCGAGGACGTCTCTGTGTTTGAGGCTAGCGCTAACATTAGCATCGAGGACGTCTCTGTGTGTGAGGCTAGCGCTAACATTAGCATCGAGGACGTCTCTGTGTGTGAGGCTAGCGCTAACATTAGCATCGAGGACGTCTCTGTGTTTGAGGCTAACGCTAACATTAGCATCGAGGACGTCTCTGTGTTTGAGGCTAACGCTAACATTAGCATAGAGGACGTCTCTGTGTTTGAGGCTAACATTAGCATCGAGGACGTCTCTGTGTTTGAGGCTAGCGCTAACATTAGCATCGAGGACGTCTCTGTGTTTGAGGCTAGCGCTAACATTAGCATCGAGGACGTCTCTGTGTTTGAGGCTAGCGCTAACATTAGCATCGAGGACGTCTCTGTGTTTGAGGCTAACGCTAACATTAGCATCGAGGACGTCTCTGTGTTTGAGGCTAGCGCTAACATTAGCATCGAGGACGTCTCTGTGTTTGAGGCTAACGCTAACATTAGCATCGAGGACGTCTCTGTGTTTGAGGCTAACGCTAACATTAGCATCGAGGACGTCTCTGTGTTTGAGGCTAACGCTAACATTAGCATCGAGGACGTCTCTGTGTGTGAGGCTAGCGCTAACATTAGCATCGAGGACGTCTCTGGGCCCGATCTTGTGCATCAAAACGGAGACGATAGCGTGACATGTTGCCTCAGTAGAAGCACTTTGTGATCTTGCCACTCCAGACTTAGTGCATTTAAGTGGGTGGAGACACACATTTTCCTCCAACCAGATCGACTCCGCCTCCAGGAGAGTGGTTGTGTGGTTGTGTGGGGTGAACATGTGCTTTTGTTTTGCTTCGCGTTCACGCCGAGCGCGGCCGATCCGCGCCACAGCGGACGCTGTAGCTCTTTTTCTCTCGAGACGTGAACATGGTTTCGCTCACGATGGGGTAAATAAAGTTTTTAGTTTGACCTGTGAGAGCCTAAGGCTTAAGAAAGAACGCAAGACAGCGTAATGTAAACCAGGAAGTGAATGTCAGCCGTGTTTCCATCAGTGCAGTCGCCTCCTCTTGTGACGCCCCCTCACAGGTGGCGGAGGCGAATGCCACATATAGCGCCGCCACTCGGAAAATAATTCGCCAAGAGCCTGCGCCGCCCCGTGCGCCGCCACAAGATCTGGCCCTCTGTGTTTGAGGTGACGCTAACCTTAGCATCGAGGACGTCTCTGTGTTTGAGGCTAGCGTTAGCATGGAGGACGTCTCTGTGTTTGAGGCTAGCGTTAGCATGGAGGATGTCTCTGTGTTTGAGGCTAGCGCTAACATTAGCATCGAGGACGTCTCTGTGTTTGAGGCTAGCGTTAGCATCGAGGATGTCTCTGTGTTTGAGGCTAGCGCTAACATTAGCATCGAGGACGTCTCTGTGTTTGAGGCTAGCGTTAGCATCGAGGACGTCTCTGTGTTTGAGGCTAGCGTTAGCATGGAGGACGTCTCTGTGTTTGAGGCTAGCGTTAGCATGGAGGACGTCTCTGTGTTTGAGGCTAGCGTTAGCATCGAGGACGTCTCTGTGTTTGAGGCTAGCGTTAGCATGGAGGACGTCTCTGTGTTTGAGGCTAGCGTTAGCATCAAGGACGTCTCTGTGTTTGAGGCTAGCATTAGCATCGAGGACGTCTCTGTGTTTGAGGCTAGCGTTAGCATGGAGGACGTCTCTGTGTTTGAGGCTAGCGTTAGCATCGAGGACGTCTCTGTGTTTGAGGCTAGCGTTAGCATCGAGGACGTCTCTGTGTTTGAGGCTAGCGTTAGCATGGAGGACGTCTCGGCTCGGGTGTTCCAGGTTGGGGGATGTCGGGGGAAATGTGATGAACTGTGTTGGGGGAGGAGTCACTGTGGTCGTGTGTTTCCATGGCGAGCGCCTGAGTCACTGTGGTCGTGTGTTTCCAGGGCGAGCGTCTGAGTCACGCCGTGGGCTGTGCGTTCGCGGCGTGTCTGGAGCGGAAGCAGCGGCGCGAGAAAGAGTGCGGCGTCACGGCTTCGTTCGACGCCTCACGCACGTCCTTCGTCCGAGAGGGATCCTTCAGAGGCAACACCAACTCCGGCCAGCAGGGCGGCGGCGGCGAGCGCGAGCGAGACGACAAGGCTCAGGAGAAGAAGAAAGGTGAGCAGAGTTTATGAGTCTGTCCACCTCAGTGTCCTAATGTCTGACCCTCTCTCTCCAGACGTGCCCATCGTCGTCCCCTCTCTGCCCTCGGGCTCCTCCTCGCCTCCAGAGGGCGCCGCGTCCCCGCTGGAGCGCCCGGAGCCGGGTGGAGCCCACGCCATCCCGCGACGCCACGCCCCCATCGAGCAGCTGGTCCGGCAGGGCTCCTTCAGGGGGTTCCCCGCCCTCAGCCAGAAGAACTCCCCTTTCAAACGCCAGCTCTCCCTGAGGCTCAACGACCTGCCGTCCACCCTGCAGAGGAGGACGGACTACAACGACCCAGGTACTACAAATACTACTACTACTACTACTACTACTGCAGCTACTACTACTACTACTACACATACTACTACCACAACACAGAAGAACTCCCCTTTCAAACGCCAGCTCTCCCTGAGGCTCAACGACCTGCAGAGGAGGACGGACTACAACGACCCAGGTACTACAAATACTACTACTACTACTACTACTACACATACTACTACTGCCACCGACAGCAGAAGGCCGACTACAACGACCCAGGTACTACAAATACTACTACTATTACTACTACTACTACTGCAGCTACTACTACAACCAGCGACAGCAGAAGGCCGACTACAACGACCCAGGTACTACAAATACTACTACTACTACTACTACTACTAAAGCTACTACTACAACCACCGACAGCAGAAGGCCGACTACAACGACCAAGGTACTACACATACTACTACTACTACTGCAGCTACTACTACAACCACCTACAGCAGAAGGCCGACTACAACGACCCAGGTACTACAAATACTACTACTATTACTACTACTACTACTGCAGCTACTACTACAACCACCGACAGCAGAAGGCCGACTACAACAGTCCAGGTAATACAAATACTACAACAACTACTACTACTACTACAGCTACTACTACAACCACCTACAGCAGAAGGCCGACTACAACGACCCAGGTACTACAAATACTACTACTACTACTACTACTACTACTACTAAAGCTACTACTACAACCACCGACAGCAGAAGGCCGACTACAACGACCCAGGTACTACAAATACTACTACTACTACTACTACTACTACTACTAAAGCTACTACTACAACCACCGACAGCAGAAGGCCGACTACAACGACCCAGGTACTACAAATACTACTACTACTACTACTACTACTACTACTACTGCAGCTACTACTACAACCAGCGACAGCAGAAGGCCGACTACAACGACCCAGGTACTACAAATACTACAACTACTACTGCTACTACTACTACTTCAGCTACTACTACAACCACCGACAGCAGAAGGCCGACTACAACGACCCAGGTACTACAAATACTACTATTACTACTAGTACTATTTAAGCTACTACTACAACCACCTACAGCAGAAGGCCGACTACAACGGCCCAGGTACTACAAATACTACTACTACTATTACTACTACTACTACTGCAGCTACTACTACAACCACCGACAGCAGAAGGCCGACTACAACGGTCCAGGTACTACAAACACTACTACTATTACTACTACTACTGCAGCTACTACTACAACCACCTACATCACAGCAGATTGTTCAGTAGAAGCGAAAAATGGCGCTCGTTGCTAACGTTAGCATGTGAAGCTAACGTAGTTTCCTGGTTAGCATTGCTCATTTTTAAAGTATTTCTGGGCTGTTGAATCACTTTGAGCTTCTCTGTGTCTGTATAAAAGCTCAGTTTTTTATCTCGTCTTTGTTTTCCCTCTGAGCTGCTTCAAACGTGACCATATATGGGCGAGTCCAAAGATGCCGTCTGTATCTATATGTGCATCTGTATATATATGCATGTGCAGACAAAGTGACTAAACTTTAGGGCCGTTTTCTCCTGTTCTCCAAGTTCTCCAAATCTAAAAGCTTCTTCAAAACAGCGATAAAAAAGAAAAAAAGAAAATGAGGATGTAAACGCAACAAAAAAGCGCAAAAAAGTGACTCAAAAAAGCAACAAAAATGACAAAAACTCAACAAAAAGGTGACACAAGGGCAGCAAAAAATGAGAAAAATCCAGCAAAAAAAGACAAAAATCCAGCAGAAAAATGACAAAAATCCAGCAGAAAAATGACCAAAAAAAATGACAAAAATCTAGCAGAAAAATGACAAAAATCCAGCAGAAAAATGAAAAAAATCCAGCAAAAAAATGACAAAAATCCAGCAGAAAAATGACAAAAAAATGACAAAAATCTAGCAGAAAACAGACAAAAATACAGCAAAAAAAATACAAAAATACAGCAGAAAAATGACAAAAATACAGCAGAAAAATGACAAAAATCCAGCAGAAAAATGACCAAAAAAATGACAAAAATCTAGCAGAAAACAGACAAAAATACAGCAAAAAAAAATACAAAAATCCAGCAGAAAAATGACAAAAATCCAGCAGAAAAATGACAAAAAAAATGACAAAAATCTAGCAGAAAAATGACCAAAAAAATGACAAAAACTAGCAGAAAACAGACAAAAATACAGCAAAAAAAAATACAAAAATACAGCAAAAAAAATACAAAAATCCAGCAGAAAAAAGACAAAAATCCAGAAAAAAGTGACAAAAATCCAGCAAAAAATGACAAAAATAGAGCAGAAAAAAGACAAAAATCCAGCAGAAAAAGGACAAAAATCCAGCAAAAAAAAGACAAAAATCCAGAAAAAAGAGGAGAGAGAATGCATTTGGTTTTGGTGGGTGGTAAGAGGTTAAAATAGCACCAAAAAAAACACACACACACAAAAAAGAAAGAAAAACTAAAGGACAAAAGAACAAAAGTGTTTCAAAATGTGGCGTTAACGAGACAAAAAAAAGTACAATCAGTTTTGTCGGTCTTCGCTTTCAACTGAGGCGTTACTCTGGCCTATGGGCTCCAGTGGAGATAGATTTGGGTAAAGCCGAACTTGAGAAACTGGTTAGTGCAGGGGTTAAGAGGTTATCCGAGGTATCACAAAATAAAACCACACATTTAAACCTGGCTCTGTCCCAAAGACAAGAGAACAAGAGAGGAAGCTCTTATATCTCTGTGGATCACACTGCCCCCTGCTGTCAGAGAAGCACAACTCAAAACTTTAAATGATTTAGCTTTGAACAAAATCCCTTTTTTATTCATTCATTATTTAGTTTTTTCTGGGTCTGCAGGTCTGTGGGTCAGTGTTCACCTGATGATCGTCATTAAGGAACAAAAGAACCAGATCTGTTTCAGACCAACTCAGAGCCGGTGAACTCTGTCTGACCCGAGACTCTGCTCCCTCATACACAGGACTGAGCACAACGAGGCGTCCCAAAACTGAATTTAACCCCTTAACTCCCACCTGAACCCGAGCACAGTTTCTGCAGTTTAGCTTTACCCCAGTCCAAAAGCTTCTGGAAAAAAGCTGTGAAAATAGAGACAAAACTGAGACGAAAACAATGATGGAAATGTGACAAAAAAGTGAGAAAACATTGACAAAAAAGTGACGGAAATTTTGATTAAAAAGTGGCAAAAATGTCACAAAAAATTGACAAAAAAATGACAAAAATGTGACAAAAAAATGACAAAAATGTGACAAAAATGTCACAAAAAAATGACAAAAATGTGACAAAAATGTGATAAAAATGTGACAAAAAAATGACAAAAATGTGACTAAAAAATGACAAAAATGTGACTAAAAAATGACAAAAAAAGGACAAAAAAATGACAAAAATGTGACAAAAAAATGACAAAAATGTGACTAAAAAATGACAAAAATGTGACTAAAAAATGACAAAAAAAGGACAAAAAAATGACAAAAATGTGACAAAAAAATGACAAAAATGTGATAAAAATGTGACCAAAAAATGACAAAAATGTGACTAAAAAATGACAAAAATGTGACTAAAAAATGACAAAAATGTGACTAAAAAATGACAAAAATGTGACTAAAAAATGACAAAAATGTGACAAAAAATATAAAAATGTGACAAAAATGTGATAAAAAATTGACAAAAAAATGACAAAAAATGATAAAAATTTAATAAAAAATCGCAGAAAAAATGACAAAAATGTGACAAAAATGTGACAAAAAATGACAAAAATGTGACAAAAAATGATAAAAATTTAATAAAAAATCGTCGAAAAAATATGACAAAAAAAATGTGATAAAAATTTGACAAAAAAATTACAAAAAAGTTACAAAAACGTGAGGACGTGAGGAAAAAGATCCTCTCGGTTCAGGCGGGAGTTAAGAGGTTAAACCCACTAACGATGACGATGGGCCAGATTCATGAAATGTTCTTACACACAAAGCTGAGGAGTTCAGCACAAAACTCAGCAGTTTTAGAATAACATCACTGTGAAAACGAACCCAAGAATTAGAATTCCTTTCTCATGGTCAATAACATGATTCTACAAATGATTTCATTCACAAATACAGTTATTTGAGAGAATAACATTGATCTATGTATTTGTATCAGCATGATGTAATCGGACACACAAAACAGAACATGACATTTCTGATAGAGATCCTTTTAAAGACCTGCTCTCACGATAAAGTAAACATCATTTTGATTAGTTTTCATTCTGTTCTTAGTGACGTTGGTGAAGCCGCTGTTTTAAGAAGGATTTGGCTTCGTGAAGCTTTTAGATTTGAGTAAAGCTGAACTGGAGGAAATGCACTGGGTTAAAGCGGGTGGTAGAGCAGAGGGGGTCTGTAATGGTTGGTTTATGGTTCTGATATTTCGTTTTTGCTGTCGATATTTAGCTTACAGTCCTGATCTCTCTTGGTCTTGGTCTTAGGCTGCGTCTTAGGCTGCGTCCGAAACCATCACATCACAGCCTCTAAGCTCAAACACTAACATCTTACTCCTTAACCTTTCATGGGTCGACTGTTAGATCTGTGCAGTTTGGGAACTAGAGCTTCAGCTGCATTTTGAACAATCCGTCCGTCCTTAAACAGGGGAAAGGGAAGTGACATCAGCAACAGCTGTTTTTCTTCTTCTTTAAAGTTATTGGTGGAGTGCAGGCCAAACAAAAGTGCATGTCGCCCCCTAGTGTCCAACAACAACATAGTGTCCAAACAACGACATTTGAGGAGAAAAATGTAGTGTTATTTTATTTCAACAGCTGTTTCTTAAAGCTACAGCAGCAAATGATCCATGTGGCTTAAGTTTCTACTAAATGAAAACAAAAGCATTTAATCTGTTTCCTGAGTTTCCTCTTTAACACTGACATGTGACTGAGCTGTGGGGACGACAACATGGATTTATCACTTTTATAAAGTTTGGCTTGTGCAGAATCTTATTTTTTATTATTATTATTTTTATTATTAAATGTGCTCCTGTCAATCAACAGTGGTTGCGCATGAATCACTCCAGGGTGGGGCCGAGGGGGGTGGGGGGGTTTGGCGCAGTGGCTTATGGGATGGCACATAGCTCCTAATCACCGGTTAGTTAGCATCAGAGGTCCCTATGCTAAAGTGGCTATGATAGTTAGCATCAGAGGTCCCTATGCTAAAGTGGCTATGATAGTTAGCATCAGAGGTCCCTATGCTAAAGTGGCTATGATAGTTAGCACCAGAGGTCCCTATGCTATAGTGGCTATGATAGTTAGCATCAGAGGTCCCTATGCTAAAGTGCTATGATAGTTAGCATCAGAGGTCCCTACGCTAAAGTGGCTATGATAGTTAGCATCAGAGGTCCCTATGCTAAAGTGGCTATGATAGTTAGCATCAGAGGTCCCTTTGCTAAAGTGCTATGATAGTTAGCATCAGAGGTCCCTATGCTAAAGTGGCTATGATAGTTAGCACCAGAGTCCCTATGCTAAAGTGGCTATGATAGTTAGCACCAGAGGTCCCTATGCTAAAGTGGCTATGATAGTTAGCATTGAGGCTCCTTTTCCTAACTCCTTCCTAACTGACAGACCAATTCGGAAGCAACTTGCCATGGCGGACGCTGACGCACATCCGGTTTGGCGTAAGAGCTCTGACCAATCTGATGGTTTCGGACGCAGCATATGTCTTCTGGTCCTAATAACCCTCTGACCCCACTGTCTCCTCTCTCTTGGTCTTGGTCTTCTGGTCCTGATAACCTGGTGTCTCCTCTCTCTAGCTCTTGGTCTTCTGGTCCTGATAACCTGGTGTCTCCTCTCTCTTGCTCTTGGTCTTCTGGTCCTGATAACCTGGTGTCTCCTCTCTCTTGGTCTTGGTCTTTTAATCCTGATAACCCTCTAACCCTCATATGTCTCCTCTCTTGGTCTTGGTCTTGGTCTTCTGGTCCTGATAACCTGGTGTCTCCTCTCTCTTGGTCTTGGTCTTCTGGTCCTGATAACCTGGTGTCTCCTCTCTCTTGGTCTTGGTCTTTTAATCCTGATAACCCTCTAACCCTCATATGTCTCCTCTCTTGGTCTTGGTCTTGGTCTTCTGGTCCTGATAACCTGGTGTCTCCTCTCTCTTGGTCTTGGTCTTTTAGTCCTGATCACCCTCTGACCCTCATATGTCTCCTCTGTCCTCAGACCTGGAGATGGGCGTGGCCTGTGACGGCGGCGACAGCAGCATCAACGCCCTGTGCTCTCAGATCAACATGTCCTTCACCAAACCTTCAGACGAGCTGTTCTCCACGGCCGCCCCGGCGTCGTCCTCCTCCTCCGCCGCCGTGAACGGGGGGCCCTGCACCATCCCCCCCCTGCTGCCCCCGCCCCCGGCCCCGGCACAGGGTGAGGACCGCGGCTCTTTGCCGAATTCTTCTGAGGGAAAATGTTGATTTCATGAGTTTTCCAGGAAGTGACTCCACCATGTCTGTGCCTCCCTGGTCTTTCCCACATGTATTCATTCACAAATACTGATGTTTGGTGTCCACGTGTAGCACGAAAGGCTGTGACCGACAGAACTGAGACGAAAACAATGATGGAAATGTGACAAAAAAGTGAGAAAACATTGACAAAAAAGTGACGAAAAATTGACAAAAAAATGAAAAAAATGTGACAAAAATTCAACAAAATTTTTTGTCAAATGTGACAAAAATTTGACAAAAATTTGACAAAAACTCAACAAAAATTTGACAAAAATTTGACAAAAATTTGACAAAAATTTGACAAAAAAGTGAGAAAACATTGACAAAAAAGTGACAAAAAAATGAAAAAAATGTGACAAAAATTCAACAAAAATTCAACAAAAATGTGACAAAAATTTGACAAAAATCAACAAAAATGTGACAAAAATTTGACAAAGATTTGACAAAAAAATCAACAAAAATGTGACAAAAATTTGACAAAAATTTGACAAAAACTCAACAAAAATGTGACAAAAAATTGACAAAAAATTGACAAAAAAATTGACAAAAAAAAATAAAAAAATAAAAAAAAATACGTGACAAAAATTCAACAAAAAATTGACACAACTCACCAAAAATGCAACAAAAATGTCACAAAAATTCAACAAAAATTTGACAAAAATTCAACAAAAATTCAACAAAAATTCAACAAAATGTGACAAAAAAATTAAACAAATGTGACAAAAATGTGACAAAAATGTGACAAAAATTCAACAAAATGTGACAAAAAAATGAAAAAAAATTTACAAAAATTTGACAAAAATGTGACAAAAATTCAAGAAAAATGTGACAAAAATTCAACAAAAAATTCAACAAAAAATTCTACAAAAAATTGACAAAAATGTGACAAAAATGGAAAAACATACAAAAGGTGACACAACACCAACAACGCGAGGAAAAAGATCAGTTTTGTGGGTCTTAGCTTTCAAATAAGGTGTTACACAGGCCTATATAATAGCCAAAGAGGACAGAAAGCATTTGGTTTAGGCGGGTGGTAAGAGGTTAAAGACTTGTTGTAGATCTGGCTCTAACTTTTGCAGTAAGTCTCTCCCTTCTCTCCGCAGCCACCTCCTCGTGGGTGCAGCCGGACGCTCCTCTCCAGTCTCCGCCCCCCGTCTCCTCCTCGTCGGCCGCGGCGCACCTCGGCCACAGACGCACGCCGTCGGAGGCGGAGCGCTGGCTGGAGGAGGTGTCTAAAGCCGTGAAGTCTCAGCAGACTCCGCCCCCTGTGCCCGCGAACCTGGCGAACCTGGCGAACCTCCCTCAGATCCCCATCATCCCGGGGCCGCCCAAGCCTCTGCTCCCGCCCCTCTCCGTGCCCTCCGTCCCGCTGATCCCCGCCCCCTCCGTCACCGTGCCGACCATGCAGCCGTTCCCCTTGGCCTTCGGGAGCGCCCCGGTGCCCCCGCAGCCCGCCGCCTTCGTGCACCCGTACCTGCCGTACCCGGGCGGCGTCCCCGGCCCCGCGGTGCCCGTGGTGCCCGTGGTCGGGATCACGCCGTCGCAGATGGTGGCCAACGTCTTCTGCACGGCCACGCCCCCCTCCTCCTCCTCCTCGTCTTCCTCCTCGTCGAACAAACTGGGAGGCGGCGTCGCGGGACACGCCTCCTCCTACGCGTCTCCGCCCCCTTCCGCCGGATTCGCCACGCCCACTTTCCCCGGCAACGGAGCGCTGGCCAACGGGAGCTGGCCGCCGGAGGGGAGCGGCCTGACGGTGCGGGAGGACGAGCGCTTCGAGGCCAAGTGGGCGGCGCTGGAGAGCAGACCCGGGAACAACGCTAATGCTAACGCTAACGCTAATTCTAACGCTAACGCTAACGCTGCTGCTAACCCGTTCAACAACCTGCAGAAGACGTTTGAAATCGAGCTGTGAGGCGGCGAAAGCACCGACTTTATTCTTTTACTGTGGGACGGAAACGAGACGGAGACGGCGGAGGAAAGTTTAAAGGTTTAAAGGTTTAAAGGTTTAAAGGTAAAGGTTTAAAGGTGCAGTTTGGGCTAAAGTATTTTCTAAAGTATTATCTACAGACGTTATAAAAAAGACTCCCTCGTTCATACAAACTACGTTTTCACCGCCGTTCTGAGTCAGAGTCGAGTCCCTGATTATTTGTTTATTTATTCATTGACACATGTTTATATAGTATTTATATATTTCCACTTTTATTTGACATTGTTGTTTCCTTTATAACGCCTAAAACATGGAATTGTCAAACTGAATTGAAACCAGTTACTCGGCTCCTGGATTTGGCTGAAAACATTGAAAACTATTATTGAAGACATGTCATATTTTAACATTCCTTTAGGCGTTTCCAAATCCTTTTCTTCACCTTCGCTTTGACATTCAAGCCCTCGAGTTAATCTGCTAAGTTGAGCTGTTTCTTCTTCTACGGTGTCAGCGCTTCGTTCTGTTCTTCCCGGATAATATTGTGGCAAAACCCAAAACTGAAGCTGTAAACCACGCCGTCATCTTTTTTTTTTAAAGATGTTGTTCCCACAGCTGCCAGCAGGAGGAGCTCCAGGCAAAGTCATCTACAGCTCTAGACCTGCGTTTCAAATGGACGCCTCCTGCTTAAATTATTACGTGATTTTAATTTATAAATTGAAACGGTGTAAGATTTAACCTCTTAACTCCCACCTGAACGGATCCCATTTTCTCCAGTTTGACAAAAATTTGACAAAAATTTGACAAAAACTTGACAAAATTTGACAAAAATTCAACAAAAAATGTGACAAAAATTTACAAAAAAATTACAAAAATTCAACAAAAAATGTGACAAAAATTCGACAAAAATTCGACAAAAATTCAACAAAAATTCAACAAAAATTCAACAAAAAATGTGACAAAAATTCGACAAAAATTCGACAAACATTCGACAAAATATTACAAAAAAATTACAAAAATTCAACAAAAAATGTGACAAAAATTCAACAAAAATTTGACAAAAGTTCAACAAAAAATGTGACAAAAATGTGACAAAAATTCAACAAAAATTCAACAAAAATTCAACAAAAAAGAATTTAAAAAAAACATACAAAAGGTGACACAACACAGCAACAACGCAAGAAAACAGATCAGTTTTGTGGGTCTTAGCTTTCAAATGACGTGTTACACAGGCCTATATAATGGCCAAAGAGGACAGAATGCATTTGGTACAGGCGGGTGAAGAGTTTGCCTGGAGCTCCTCCTGCTGGCTGCTGTAGGAATGACTTATGAAGAGCCACCTTTCAGTTTCGATTCCCAGCGTGGTTTCAGCTCAGCCCGAAAACCACACTTTGAACCGACATGAAGTTGGATTATGGACGGTGTGGGGTTTTAACAAGGACATCATTGAATCAAGGGAGAACAGAACGAGGCGCTGACACTGTAGAAGAAGAAACGGCTAAATCAAACTCAAAAATAAATACTGCTCCAGGTCTGTGTTTGACGAGGCACATGGTTTAAGCCATTACAGCAATTGTTTTGTACAGAAGGCAGTTTGAGCTTGAGTTTCTTACATTTTTCATCATTAGAAGAAAAAAATTTTGGCCCCCTAAGAGCTGTTACAAAAAGCACACAATATCCTCTATATTTTTCATTAATGTCTGTCCAAACTGCGCCTCTAAACTCTTTTTCTTTCCTCCTCCGTCGCCGTCGCTCCAAACTTGAACTAAACTCCTTTTGGGCCTAACTTCCTGCTTTACTTCCTGCTTTACTTCCTGCTTTACTTCCTGCTTTACTTCCTGGATGTACGGCGAGAGCTCCCCCTGCTGGAGCTCGCTGATGTTTTTCTTTCTTTCTTTCAAACTGGAGCTCTTCCACAGACACCGGGCCCCGAACGCACCGCGGCCGCCGGGACGGGCCCGTAGCTTCACAGACTTTGCGGCCGGATGTATTTTATTTATTTTTGTTCTGAAGCTTCTGAATGAGATTTTATTAACGCAGTGTTTGATAAGAAATGTTTTATTTTTTAGCCCCGTATTTATTGAATTGTGATGTTGAGAAATGAAGGGGGGGGAAAAAAAACGCTCTGACAGCACGAATGAAGCGACTTTAACCAAATACCACGACGGGCCCAGAGCGACGGGGGGGGCGGGGCTACGCGACGGGCAGGAATCGAACTCAGGACCCCTGTAATGGAACGCAGGTTTCCCCGACACCCAAAACTGGGAACAAACTTCACTTTTCCTCTACAGAACGAGAATATGAACGTTTTAAAGCTACTCGTCACTGGGTTGTTTTGCTCCTGTGTAACAGCCCAGTAAGGATGACAACTTCCACAACCTTTTCTGCAACAATAAACAGTAGAAACATAACAGAGCACGAATGTAAATCACTCGTTTCCTCGTTATCCAGGAGATACATATATTTTAAATTCATGCAGTCCTTATATTTGAAGAGTTTAGTGCGCTAGGCTAATGCTAGGCTAGTGCTAGGCTAGTGCAGGTCTATGGTAACTAGTAGCCTGCATTAAAAACAGTCTGACACAAGCAGTGGCGTAGCAAGGGCACCAAGGGGCCCCAAGCAAGCATGTGGGTAGGGGGCCCTCTGGTGGTCGGACGTCTCATGGGCACGACCGGGTCACCTGAAAACTCCCATAATGCACTTCTCTGTCTACGTTTCCCTCAGAGCAGAAGCTGAGGTTCTTTTGGTCATGAAGAGTCACAATAAACTGGTTTCACTTTAGAAATGTATAATCTGTGGAGCCGTGAGTAAAAAGTCTCACTGGGAACCACGACTCATTAACCCCTT
Source organism: Gobius niger (assembly GCF_951799975.1). NCBI lineage: Eukaryota > Metazoa > Chordata > Actinopteri > Gobiiformes > Gobiidae > Gobius > Gobius niger. The sequence goes on from NW_027639098.1 coordinate 36,630, forward strand.
AACTCCCACCTGAACCGAGCACATTTTCTCCAGTTTGGCTTTACCCCAATCCAAAAGCTTCTGGAAAAAAGGTGAGAAAATAGCAACAGGACTGAGATGAAAACAATGATGGAAATGTGAAAAAGAACTGACGAAAACATTTGATAAAAATTCGACAAAAAATGTGACAAAAAAATGACCAAAATTTGATTTAAAAAAATTGACGAAAAATTTTTAAAAAAAGTGACAAAAAAGTGACGAAAAATTGAGGAAAAAGTGGCAAAAATGTCACAAAAATGTCACAAGAAATTGATTTTAAAAAAATGATAAAAAATGTGATAAAAAAAAAACAAAATGACCAAAATTTGATAAAAAATTGATGAAAAAAAAAAAAAAAATGTGACAAAATAGTTACAAAAATGTGATAAAAAATTTGACAAAAAAATAACAAAAAAATGACAAAAAAATGACAAAAAATGTGACAAAGAAGTGAGAAAACATTGACAAAAAATGGACGAAAGATTGATGAAAAAGTGGCAAAAATGTCACAAAAATGTCACAAGAAATTGACAAAAAAATGATAAAAACGTGATAAATGACCAAAATATGCTAAAAAAAAAATTACGAAAAAATGAAAAAAAAAAAGTGACAAAAAAATTACTAAAAATGTGATAAAAAATCTGATGTCGTGAAGAAAAAGATCCTCTCGGTTCAGGCGGGAGTTAAGAGGTTAAAGCAGCAGCAGGATGTGGATGAACAGCGCCGCGGAGCGTTAGTGGAGACATGGTGTAATTGCAGCTCCCAAAAAAATGACTCTATCCAGGCAGGGTAGAGTAATTCTTGAAGTACATCTGACCTTACATCACATGAATTACTGCATTTTGAGGGACTATTTTCCAGCAGATCACTCCGCCGCTGCCGAGCTACAACCGCTGCTCAAATATAAGTTATTTTAAATTACTCTATGGACACAGACATTTATATGGTTAGTCTGGTTACACTGTTTTCAATGCAGGCTAGCTGATACCATAGACATGCACTAGCCTAGCATTAGCCTAGCGCCACGAAACTCTTCAAATATAAGAACTGCAGGAATTACAAAAACAAATATCTCCAGAAATCAACAACCCTCTGGATAACTGAGAAATGAGGCCCTATGTCAAAAATCCTGAAATATCCCTTTAATGTTTCCCTCTAACAGTCAGGGGGTCAAAGTTAATCACACAAACAGTAATAATACTATGTTTTTATATAAAGTCCCTCCTTCTCGGATCAAAGTCTAGTCTCCTCCTGCGTCGACCAATGAGACGAGCTTTTCCTGTGAACCAGCCTGTCAGGACATTGTGGTTAAAAAGGGGAGGAGTTTGATTGTTTAGCTCCCTCTCCTCACTTTGCAAACTTACAGACCATCACTTTAAAGCTGTCTTGATATACATTAACAACAGCGACAGAAAAACAGACCACGTGCCTGTCGTGTGTGTAAAAAATAAAGCACATTTTCCTCCAGCACAAACCAGGAAGTGAGAGGCTAAGCTAGCTCCGCCCTCTTCTCGCTGTAAACTCCGACTGAAGGATGTTTTTTGTCCCGGATCCGTCGCCCTGGGGCCCGTGTCTGACGGCGCCCGGGTCTCTTGTTTGTAAATAACCGGCGGCATGTTTCCCTCCCCTCCGCTCGAGCGCCAGGACACGGACCCTCCCCCCCCGAAAAACCTCCAGAACTCAGAGAAACGGCAGCACTGTGCACAACCTCACCAAAAACAGGACCGGGAGCGACCAGTGGGGGGACGAGGCCGGAGACGGTCCGGTCTGTCCCAGGGAGGATTCCTTTTCACGTCTCTCTACGGGAAAAAAACTTGTTGAAATGACTTGTTTAGGCTCGTTTATTGTTTATTCAACAATAATCTGTGGGGGAAAAAGTACAATGTTTAACTGCGTCTTCGAGTCGCAGCTTCAGAAACCGCTCAAAGACAGAAAAACCTGAAGGAAAAGCACAATTAGGAGATAAAACTGACTTTGTTTCAGTTTAAACGGTGAAATCAGGGGCTGTTTACGCGGCTACAAAACTGTCTCGATCGGTCTAAAAAACGCTCTGACCCATGTGACCCATGTGACCCATGTGACCCATGTGACCACGCTGGGGGAGGTGAAATATTTTTAACCAGGCTGGTTTTTGTTTATCAGCCCGAAATTTGGAAGCAGAGCTTCAATCAAGCTCTCTGTGGAGGCTCCGCCCACGAGCTCAGGGGCTTCCCGCCTTTTTGCCCTTTTAAGGAATGGGCTCTGTAGGAGGAGACAGAGCGGCCATTAAGGTTCACACAGGACTCGGGGACTTTTCAGTGTATGGGGCTGAATGGGACCCGCTCATCTTTATAATATTATCCATCCATTTTCTTCCGCTTTATCCGGGGCCGGGTCGCGGGGGCAGCGTCTCAGCAGAGATGCCCAGACTTCCCGATCCACATACACCTCCTCCAGATGTTCTGACCCCGAGGCGACACCAGGCCAGCTCGGAGACATAGTCCCACCAGCGTGTCCTGGGTCTTCCACGAGGCCTCGAGCCACTTCAGCTGCTCCTTTCGACGTGGAGGAGCAGCGACTCTACTCCGAGCTCCTCCCGGGTAACTGAGCTCCTCACCTGATCTCGGAGGGTGCGCCCAGACACCCTGCGAAGGAAACTCATTTCGGCCGCTTGTATTCGCGATCTTGTCCTTTCGGTCATGACCCAAATCTCATGACCATAGGTGAGGGTGGGAACGTAGATCGATCGGTAAATCGAGAGCTTTGACTCAGCTCCCTCTTCACCACGACAGACCGATACAGCGACCGCATCACTGCTGACGCCGCACCGATCCGTCTATCGATCTCACGCTCCATCCGTCCCTCACTGAGAACAAGACCCCGAGATACTTGAACTCCTCCACTTGAGGTAAGGACTCCCCACCGACCTGTAGAGGGGAAGATATAATATTATATCTATGTATTTACAGACCATAATGGAGCTAAATATGAGGCGCCTGAAAACCTCATATTTCGTGATTGTTGAGTTCAGTGTTAGGACCAGGACTGGGAGGTGGAACTCACTGATGTTCAAGTTTCTTGGTCGTTTCATCTCAAACAAATGATACAAATGCAAAAGAAATGGAATGGAAGGAAAAGGAATAAATGAACATTATTCATCTGTTTTATGGTTCTACAAGATAAATAATTTAGTGTCAGTATCAGGATCAGACAAAATGTAACGTGGCCAGATCTGCTCCAGTTTTCAACAGACGCGTAAACAGCCCAAACACCCGACCGTCATCCAGGAGAGAAAGAGAGACGAGGTGCTTCCTCAGTGAAGGAGACGAGGTGCTTCCTCAGTGAAGGAGACGAGGTGCCTCCTCAGTGAAGGAGACGAGGTGCCTCCTCAGTGAAGTGAAGGAGACGAGGTGCTTCCTCAGTGAAGGAGACGAGGTGCCTCCTCAGTGAAGGAGACGAGGTGCTTCCTCAGTGAAGGAGACGAGGTGCCTCCTCAGTGAAGGAGACGAGGTGCTTCCTCAGTGAAGGAGACGAGGTGCTTCCTCAGTGAAGGAGACGAGGTGCCTCCTCAGTGAAGGAGACGAGGTGCTTCCTCAGTGAAGGAGACGAGGTGCTTCCTCAGTGAAGGAGACGAGGTGCTTCCTCAGTGAAGGAGACGAGGTGCTTCCTCAGTGAAGTGAAGGAGACGAGGTGCTTCCTCAGTGAAGGAGACGAGGTGCTTCCTCAGTGAAGTGAAGGAGACGAGGTGCCTCCTCAGTGAAGGAGACGAGGTGCTTCCTCAGTGAAGGAGACGAGGTGCTTCCTCAGTGAAGGAGACGAGGTGCTTCCTCAGTGAAGGAGACGAGGTGCTTCCTCAGTGAAGGAGACGAGGTGCCTCCTCAGTGAAGTGAAGGAGACGAGGTGCTTCCTCAGTGAAGGAGACGAGGTGCCTCCTCAGTGAAGGAGACGAGGTGCTTCCTCAGTGAAGGAGACGAGGTGCTTCCTCAGTGAAGGAGACGAGGTGCCTCCTCAGTGAAGGAGACGAGGTGCTTCCTCAGTGAAGGAGACGAGGTGCTTCCTCAGTGAAGGAGACGAGGTGAAGGAGACGAGGTGCTTCCTCAGTGAAGGAGACGAGGTGCCTCCTCAGTGAAGGAGACGAGGTGCTTCCTCAGTGAAGGAGACGAGGTGCTTCCTCAGTGAAGGAGACGAGGTGCCTCCTCAGTGAAGGAGACGAGGTGCCTCCTCAGTGAAGGAGACGAGGTGCCTCCTCAGTGAAGGAGACGAGGTGCCTCCTCAGTGAAGGAGACGAGGTTCTTCCTCAGCATGTTTTGATTCCAGAGAATTCTCCAATGACCTCACGAACTGATTGTAAAGTTTATTTAAACGGGAAGAGAACGGAGTTTGTATCTTTCATTTACAGAAGTTTTGTATCGAACACGTCTTTGTAATTACACTGTATAAAAGATCAATAAACTAATATAATAATAAGACTGAGCCTTTGTGTCTTTGACCTGGAGGTTTAGGAAACATCTCAGCCACAATCTGCTCTTTATTTAGGAACTTTTCTCACACTTTTTAACCTCTTAACTTCCACCTGAACGGATCCCATTTTCTCCAGTTTGGCTTTACCCTAATCAAAAAGCTTCTTGGGGAAAAAAGCACCAAAACAGCCACAAAAAATGAGAAGAAAACAAGGATGTAAACGCGACAAAAATGTGACAAAAATTCAACAAAAAAATTCAACAAAATTCTACAAAAAAGTGACAAAATTTCAACAAAAATTTCAAAAAAATTTCAACCAAAATTTCAACAAAAATTCAACAAAAATTCAACAAAATTTCAACAAAAATTCAACAAAATTTCAACAAAAATTCAACAAAATTTCAACAAAAATTCAACAAAAATGTGACAAAATTTCAACAAAAAATCAACAAAAATGTGACAAAAATTCAACAAAAAAATGACAAAAAATCAACAAAAAATCAACACAAAAATGACAAAAATTCAACAAAAATGTGACAAAATTCAACAAAAAATGACTAAAAATGACAAAAAATCAACAAAAAATCAACAAAAATGTGACAAAAATTCAACAAAAAATCAACACAAAAATGACAAAAATTCAGCAAAAAAATGACT